>NW_026975079.1:0-203047 GCF_030014295.1 Loxodonta africana | reverse complement strand
ATGGTGATGGCAAAGAAGCCTTAGTCCCGCCCACCTGGCCTTGACTTCACCTAGCTGGCCTGCTGACCCTCACTCAGACCTCTGTGTTGATAACAATTAATGTCGGCCAGTGCCCAGGTGTCAGCATCTGGGATAAAGGATTCCGGACCTTGCCTGGGGCAGAAGGCAGCCTAGGTCAGCTGGTACCTGGAAGTCTAGTGACTCGTGACACTGCTGCCAGTGACAGACAAATGGTGACTCCCACACTCACATATCCCCTGGTGGCAGAATGATAGTGATGGGTGGAGAAACATCGCTCCGGAGCACTCGCGCAATGGGGCACCGGCCAAAGGCCAGGGCCAGTAGTGGACGTCGCGGAGCTGAATGGCGAGCCAGTGAAGGGCCCAAGGATTCCTCTTGGATGTGGGAAACATGTCATCCGGGTCCCCACGTCCATAAACCACTGGATTGCTGGGGCCCGGGATGCCAGGATTTCGGCCTTGCCTTCGCAGCCCGGCCACATAGGCAGCCTTCCGCCGGAGGCGGGGATATGTAGACAGCAAAAATGTGGAAAATGGCAGTGTCTCCTCGATTTCTCTGGCATCGGCCTTTTTGAGCGGCATGCTTTTTTCCTAGTAGGATGAGGCACCGACGGAGAAAGGCAGGATTATGTGTGCAGGAAAGGTATGTGCTGAGAAGGTGACAAGGTTGAGACCAGGTTGGGATCTTTAGTCCCAGGAAAGGCCCCTGGCAGGTGTGGGTCAATGTTCTGTGCCCATCCCACTTGGCGTGGGGAGGTTTACACCATACAAAGCAGCAGCGGAATTATTCTTCCCCCAGAGGTTGCGTGTGCCCACAAGCTCCACCTGGCCAGGGTCCGCCCCTACCGTATTGCCCATGTCGATCAACAGAAGCTAAGAGCTTCCAGAGAGACTAACTGCTATTCTCTAGCCACGGGGAAGCGGTACAGCCAGAAGCCTCCCCTGTTTCATCTCCAGGTTCCCTCTCAGGCCCCTCATAGTTGTGATGTGTCTCAGGGGTAGCAAAAAGAGATTTCTTTAAAAGAACACATACAAAGAGGGACCATAGATGCTGAGGAAGGGCGCCTTGCCTACTGATATCGTAGCGTAAGTGGCAAAGAGGTACCTGCCTGCTGTCCCAGTATGTCGAACGTGTCCACATCAGGGGTTGCCTACTGTGAAGTTATTCCCTGGGTGCCCTCGATTTTGTGGCCAAGGACAGAAGGGGCCGTTGTGTGTCCATGGGTAAAATGGAGGGCTCTGCGGAACCGGCCGGTTAGGCTGGACCTCTCCTATTGGCTGAGAGTTTGTGACCCGTCCCCGTCAGAAGTTCCGGCCAGCCTTGCGGTGGCTGTCTCCATGGTGATTGGGAAGGAAGCCTTAGGCCCCGCACTCAGCCTTCACCTGGCCCACCTGGCCTCTTTACCCTCATCTAGACCACTGTGTAGATGAAAGAAAGGATGTCGGCCAGTGACCACGTGTCCTCATTTCCTTTGAAGGATTAAGCTCCTTGCCTGGGCAGAAGACAGCCAAGGTCAGCCTGAGCCTAGACACCTAGTCACCTGTGACACTGCAGACAGTGATAGATGTTGATGTCCACGCTCAGGTAGCCGCAGGTGGCGGATCGAGAGTGGTCGGAGGTGAAGTGTAACTAGAGGTCACACACTCACAAGGGCACGGGCCAAAGGTCGGGAAAAATAGCTGAGGTCGTGGAGCTCTAGCGGAGCCAGTCTAGGGCCGAGGCCTCCCTCCTGTACGTGGCAAAGAGGTGATCCGTATGCCGCCATGCACAGCCTCTGGACTGCTGGGGCCCTGGATGCCCGGATTTCGGCCTTGTCTTCGGAGAAGTGACGCACATGCAGTGTGCCACCGGAGGCTGTGGCCCAGCAGAGGGCAAAATCTTGAAAATGCGGGCTTCAGTTGACTTTGCCTGAGCTCTCCTTTGGCTGAGTGCCATCCTGTGTTTCCTAGCAGGAGAAGGCATTCGTGGAGAGAGGCGGATTCCCTGTGTGCAGGCAAAGTGTGTGCTGAGATGATGAGTCGCTGGAGACCGGGGTGGACTCTTCAGACCCAGGATAGGCCTCTGGCAGGTATGTGTCAATGTTTTCTGCCCTTCGCACTCAGCCAGGTATTTGCATACAATGTTACCAGCGGAATTAGTAGTCTCCGGAGAGGCTGCCACATGTCAGCAAGCTTCACCTGGCCAGGGTCCGCCGGTGATGTAGCTACCCCATCAGTCACTACTCTCTAGAGCTTCCAGATAAACTACCAGATCTTGTCTGCCCATGGGCAAGCAGTAGAGCCAGAGGCCTTCCCCCTTTGCTCTTTGGTCTCTAGGCACTCTATCAGGCACTCCAAGCTGTGAAGTGACTCAGGGGGAGAAGGAAGAGATTTCAGAGAATGAACACATCCAGAGAGAGACAGAGAGAGAGAGGCAAGAGATGCTGAGTGGGGATGCCTTGCGTAGCGATATCCTCAGGAAAGTGGGAAAGAGGTACCTGGCCTGCTCTGCCAATGCCCTGAACCAGTCCGCACCAGGGGCTCCCCTGAGCCTGCGTAGGCTTTCCCAGGGTGTGCTCAAATCCTGTGGCCACTAGGTGTCATAGGTCATAATGGAGGGCCCTGTGTCATCTGCCTGGCGGGCCAGATCTCTGCCATTGGCTCAGTCTTGTCACCAGGCCCATCATAAGCTCCGCCTACTCTTCCGGTGGTGGGACTGTCTCCATGGTGATGGCAAAGGAGCCTTAGTCCCGCCCACCTGGCCTTGACTTCACCTAGCTGGCCTGCTGACCCTCACTCAGACCTCTGTGTTGATAACAATTAATGTCGGCCAGTGCCCAGGTGTCAGCATCTGGGATAAAGGATTCCGGACCTTGCCTGGGGCAGAAGGCAGCCTAGGTCAGCTGGTACCTGGAAGTCTAGTGACTCGTGACACTGCTGCCAGTGACAGACAAATGGTGACTCCCACACTCACATATCCCCTGGTGGCAGAATGATAGTGATGGGTGGAGAAACATCGCTCCGGAGCACTCGCGCAATGGGGCACCGGCCAAAGGCCAGGGCCAGTAGTGGACGTCGCGGAGCTGAATGGCGAGCCAGTGAAGGGCCCAAGGATTCCTCTTGGATGTGGGAAACATGTCATCCGGGTCCCCACGTCCATAAACCACTGGATTGCTGGGGCCCGGGATGCCAGGATTTCGGCCTTGCCTTCGCAGCCCGGCCACATAGGCAGCCTTCCGCCGGAGGCGGGGATATGTAGACAGCAAAAATGTGGAAAATGGCAGTGTCTCCTCGATTTCTCTGGCATCGGCCTTTTTGAGCGGCATGCTTTTTTCCTAGTAGGATGAGGCACCGACGGAGAAAGGCAGGATTATGTGTGCAGGAAAGGTATGTGCTGAGAAGGTGACAAGGTTGAGACCAGGTTGGGATCTTTAGTCCCAGGAAAGGCCCCTGGCAGGTGTGGGTCAATGTTCTGTGCCCATCCCACTTGGCGTGGGGAGGTTTACACCATACAAAGCAGCAGCGGAATTATTCTTCCCCCAGAGGTTGCGTGTGCCCACAAGCTCCACCTGGCCAGGGTCCGCCCCTACCGTATTGCCCATGTCGATCAACAGAAGCTAAGAGCTTCCAGAGAGACTAACTGCTATTCTCTAGCCACGGGGAAGCGGTACAGCCAGAAGCCTCCCCTGTTTCATCTCCAGGTTCCCTCTCAGGCCCCTCATAGTTGTGATGTGTCTCAGGGGTAGCAAAAAGAGATTTCTTTAAAAGAACACATACAAAGAGGGGCCATAGATGCTGAGGAAGGGCGCCTTGCCTACTGATATCGTAGCGTAAGTGGCAAAGAGGTACCTGCCTGCTGTCCCAGTATGTCGAACGTGTCCACATCAGGGGTTGCCTACTGTGAAATTATTCCCTGGGTGCCCTCGATTTTGTGGCCAAGGACAGAAGGGGCCGTTGTGTGTCCATGGGTAAAATGGAGGGCTCTGCGGAACCGGCCGGTTAGGCTGGACCTCTCCTATTGGCTGAGAGTTTGTGACCCGTCCCCGTCAGAAGTTCCGGCCAGCCTTGCGGTGGCTGTCTCCATGGTGATTGGGAAGGAAGCCTTAGGCCCCGCACTCAGCCTTCACCTGGCCCACCTGGCCTCTTTACCCTCATCTAGACCGCTGTGTAGATGAAAGAAAGGATGTCGGCCAGTGACCACGTGTCCTCATTTCCTTTGAAGGATTAAGCTCCTTGCCTGGGCAGAAGACAGCCAAGGTCAGCCTGAGCCTAGACACCTAGTGACCTGTGACACTGCAGACAGTGATAGATGTTGATGTCCACGCTCAGGTAGCCGCAGGTGGCGGATCGAGAGTGGTCGGAGGTGAAGTGTAACTAGAGGTCACACACTCACAAGGGCACGGGCCAAAGGTCGGGAAAAATAGCTGAGGTCGTGGAGCTCTAGCGGAGCCAGTCTAGGGCCGAGGCCTCCCTCCTGTACGTGGCAAAGAGGTGATCCGTATGCCGCCATGCGCAGCCTCTGGACTGCTGGGGCCCTGGATGCCCGGGTTTCGGCCTTGTCTTCGGAGAAGTGACGCACATGCAGTGTGCCACCGGAGGCTGTGGCCCAGCAGAGGGCAAAATCTTGAAAATGCGGGCTTCAGTTGACTTTGCCTGAGCTCTCCTTTGGCTGAGTGCCATCCTGTGTTTCCTAGCAGGAGAAGGCATTCGTGGAGAGAGGCGGATTCCCTGTGTGCAGGCAAAGTGTGTGCTGAGATGATGAGTCGCTGGAGACCGGGGTGGACTCTTCAGACCCAGGATAGGCCTCTGGCAGGTATGTGTCAATGTTTTCTGCCCTTCGCACTCAGCCAGGTATTTGCATACAATGTTACCAGCGGAATTAGTAGTCTCCGGAGAGGCTGCCACATGTCAGCAAGCTTCACCTGGCCAGGGTCCGCCGGTGATGTAGCTACCCCATCAGTCACTACTCTCTAGAGCTTCCAGATAAACTACCAGATCTTGTCTGCCCATGGGCAAGCAGTAGAGCCAGAGGCCTTCCCCCTTTGCTCTTTGGTCTCTAGGCACTCTATCAGGCACTCCAAGCTGTGAAGTGACTCAGGGGGAGAAGGAAGAGATTTCAGAGAATGAACACATCCAGAGAGAGACAGAGAGAGAGAGGCAAGAGATGCTGAGTGGGGATGCCTTGCGTAGCGATATCCTCAGGAAAGTGGGAAAGAGGTACCTGGCCTGCTCTGCCAATGCCCTGAACCAGTCCGCACCAGGGGCTCCCCTGAGCCTGCGTAGGCTTTCCCAGGGTGTGCTCAAATCCTGTGGCCACTAGGTGTCATAGGTCATAATGGAGGGCCCTGTGTCATCTGCCTGGCGGGCCAGATCTCTGCCATTGGCTCAGTCTTGTCACCAGGCCCATCATAAGCTCCGCCTACTCTTCCGGTGGTGGGACTGTCTCCATGGTGATGGCAAAGGAGCCTTAGTCCCGCCCACCTGGCCTTGACTTCACCTAGCTGGCCTGCTGACCCTCACTCAGACCTCTGTGTTGATAACAATTAATGTCGGCCAGTGCCCAGGTGTCAGCATCTGGGATAAAGGATTCCGGACCTTGCCTGGGGCAGAAGGCAGCCTAGGTCAGCTGGTACCTGGAAGCCTAGTGACTCGTGACACTGCTGCCAGTGACAGACAAATGGTGACTCCCACACTCACATATCCCCTGGTGGCAGAATGATAGTGATGGGTGGAGAAACATCGCTCCGGAGCACTCGCGCAATGGGGCACCGGCCAAAGGCCAGGGCCAGTAGTGGACGTCGCGGAGCTGAATGGCGAGCCAGTGAAGGGCCCAAGGATTCCTCTTGGATGTGGGAAACATGTCATCCGGGTGCCCACGTCCATAAACCACTGGATTGCTGGGGCCCGGGATGCCAGGATTTCGGCCTTGCCTTCGCAGCCCGGCCACATAGGCAGCCTTCCACCGGAGGCGGGGATATGTAGACAGCAAAAATGTGGAAAATGGCAGTGTCTCCTCGATTTCTCTGGCATCGGCCTTTTTGAGCGGCATGCTTTTTTCCTAGTAGGATGAGGCACCGACGGAGAAAGGCAGGATTATGTGTGCAGGAAAGGTATGTGCTGAGAAGGTGACAAGGTTGAGACCAGGTTGGGATCTTTAGTCCCAGGAAAGGCCCCTGGCAGGTGTGGGTCAATGTTCTGTGCCCATCCCACTTGGCGTGGGGAGGTTTACACCATACAAAGCAGCAGCGGAATTATTCTTCCCCCAGAGGTTGCGTGTGCCCACAAGCTCCACCTGGCCAGGGTCCGCCCCTACCGTATTGCCCATGTCGATCAACAGAAGCTAAGAGCTTCCAGAGAGACTAACTGCTATTCTCTAGCCACGGGGAAGCGGTACAGCCAGAAGCCTCCCCTGTTTCATCTCCAGGTTCCCTCTCAGGCCCCTCATAGTTGTGATGTGTCTCAGGGGTAGCAAAAAGAGATTTCTTTAAAAGAACACATACAAAGAGGGGCCATAGATGCTGAGGAAGGGCGCCTTGCCTACTGATATCGTAGCGTAAGTGGCAAAGAGGTACCTGCCTGCTGTCCCAGTATGTCGAACGTGTCCACATCAGGGGTTGCCTACTGTGAAATTATTCCCTGGGTGCCCTCGATTTTGTGGCCAAGGACAGAAGGGGCCGTTGTGTGTCCATGGGTAAAATGGAGGGCTCTGCGGAACCGGCCGGTTAGGCTGGACCTCTCCTATTGGCTGAGAGTTTGTGACCCGTCCCCGTCAGAAGTTCCGGCCAGCCTTGCGGTGGCTGTCTCCATGGTGATTGGGAAGGAAGCCTTAGGCCCCGCACTCAGCCTTCACCTGGCCCACCTGGCCTCTTTACCCTCATCTAGACCGCTGTGTAGATGAAAGAAAGGATGTCGGCCAGTGACCACGTGTCCTCATTTCCTTTGAAGGATTAAGCTCCTTGCCTGGGCAGAAGACAGCCAAGGTCAGCCTGAGCCTAGACACCTAGTGACCTGTGACACTGCAGACAGTGATAGATGTTGATGTCCACGCTCAGGTAGCCGCAGGTGGCGGATCGAGAGTGGTCGGAGGTGAAGTGTAACTAGAGGTCACACACTCACAAGGGCACGGGCCAAAGGTCGGGAAAAATAGCTGAGGTCGTGGAGCTCTAGCGGAGCCAGTCTAGGGCCGAGGCCTCCCTCCTGTACGTGGCAAAGAGGTGATCCGTATGCCGCCATGCGCAGCCTCTGGACTGCTGGGGCCCTGGATGCCCGGGTTTCGGCCTTGTCTTCGGAGAAGTGACGCACATGCAGTGTGCCACCGGAGGCTGTGGCCCAGCAGAGGGCAAAATCTTGAAAATGCGGGCTTCAGTTGACTTTGCCTGAGCTCTCCTTTGGCTGAGTGCCATCCTGTGTTTCCTAGCAGGAGAAGGCATTCGTGGAGAGAGGCGGATTCCCTGTGTGCAGGCAAAGTGTGTGCTGAGATGATGAGTCGCTGGAGACCGGGGTGGACTCTTCAGACCCAGGATAGGCCTCTGGCAGGTATGTGTCAATGTTTTCTGCCCTTCGCACTCAGCCAGGTATTTGCATACAATGTTACCAGCGGAATTAGTAGTCTCCGGAGAGGCTGCCACATGTCAGCAAGCTTCACCTGGCCAGGGTCCGCCGGTGATGTAGCTACCCCATCAGTCACTACTCTCTAGAGCTTCCAGATAAACTACCAGATCTTGTCTGCCCATGGGCAAGCAGTAGAGCCAGAGGCCTTCCCCCTTTGCTCTTTGGTCTCTAGGCACTCTATCAGGCACTCCAAGCTGTGAAGTGACTCAGGGGGAGAAGGAAGAGATTTCAGAGAATGAACACATCCAGAGAGAGACAGAGAGAGAGAGGCAAGAGATGCTGAGTGGGGATGCCTTGCGTAGCGATATCCTCAGGAAAGTGGGAAAGAGGTACCTGGCCTGCTCTGCCAATGCCCTGAACCAGTCCGCACCAGGGGCTCCCCTGAGCCTGCGTAGGCTTTCCCAGGGTGTGCTCAAATCCTGTGGCCACTAGGTGTCATAGGTCATAATGGAGGGCCCTGTGTCATCTGCCTGGCGGGCCAGATCTCTGCCATTGGCTCAGTCTTGTCACCAGGCCCATCATAAGCTCCGCCTACTCTTCCGGTGGTGGGACTGTCTCCATGGTGATGGCAAAGGAGCCTTAGTCCCGCCCACCTGGCCTTGACTTCACCTAGCTGGCCTGCTGACCCTCACTCAGACCTCTGTGTTGATAACAATTAATGTCGGCCAGTGCCCAGGTGTCAGCATCTGGGATAAAGGATTCCGGACCTTGCCTGGGGCAGAAGGCAGCCTAGGTCAGCTGGTACCTGGAAGCCTAGTGACTCGTGACACTGCTGCCAGTGACAGACAAATGGTGACTCCCACACTCACATATCCCCTGGTGGCAGAATGATAGTGATGGGTGGAGAAACATCGCTCCGGAGCACTCGCGCAATGGGGCACCGGCCAAAGGCCAGGGCCAGTAGTGGACGTCGCGGAGCTGAATGGCGAGCCAGTGAAGGGCCCAAGGATTCCTCTTGGATGTGGGAAACATGTCATCCGGGTCCCCACGTCCATAAACCACTGGATTGCTGGGGCCCGGGATGCCAGGATTTCGGCCTTGCCTTCGCAGCCCGGCCACATAGGCAGCCTTCCGCCGGAGGCGGGGATATGTAGACAGCAAAAATGTGGAAAATGGCAGTGTCTCCTCGATTTCTCTGGCATCGGCCTTTTTGAGCGGCATGCTTTTTTCCTAGTAGGATGAGGCACCGACGGAGAAAGGCAGGATTATGTGTGCAGGAAAGGTATGTGCTGAGAAGGTGACAAGGTTGAGACCAGGTTGGGATCTTTAGTCCCAGGAAAGGCCCCTGGCAGGTGTGGGTCAATGTTCTGTGCCCATCCCACTTGGCGTGGGGAGGTTTACACCATACAAAGCAGCAGCGGAATTATTCTTCCCCCAGAGGTTGCGTGTGCCCACAAGCTCCACCTGGCCAGGGTCCGCCCCTACCGTATTGCCCATGTCGATCAACAGAAGCTAAGAGCTTCCAGAGAGACTAACTGCTATTCTCTAGCCACGGGGAAGCGGTACAGCCAGAAGCCTCCCCTGTTTCATCTCCAGGTTCCCTCTCAGGCCCCTCATAGTTGTGATGTGTCTCAGGGGTAGCAAAAAGAGATTTCTTTAAAAGAACACATACAAAGAGGGACCATAGATGCTGAGGAAGGGCGCCTTGCCTACTGATATCGTAGCGTAAGTGGCAAAGAGGTACCTGCCTGCTGTCCCAGTATGTCGAACGTGTCCACATCAGGGGTTGCCTACTGTGAAGTTATTCCCTGGGTGCCCTCGATTTTGTGGCCAAGGACAGAAGGGGCCGTTGTGTGTCCATGGGTAAAATGGAGGGCTCTGCGGAACCGGCCGGTTAGGCTGGACCTCTCCTATTGGCTGAGAGTTTGTGACCCGTCCCCGTCAGAAGTTCCGGCCAGCCTTGCGGTGGCTGTCTCCATGGTGATTGGGAAGGAAGCCTTAGGCCCCGCACTCAGCCTTCACCTGGCCCACCTGGCCTCTTTACCCTCATCTAGACCGCTGTGTAGATGAAAGAAAGGATGTCGGCCAGTGACCACGTGTCCTCATTTCCTTTGAAGGATTAAGCTCCTTGCCTGGGCAGAAGACAGCCAAGGTCAGCCTGAGCCTAGACACCTAGTGACCTGTGACACTGCAGACAGTGATAGATGTTGATGTCCACGCTCAGGTAGCCGCAGGTGGCGGATCGAGAGTGGTCGGAGGTGAAGTGTAACTAGAGGTCACACACTCACAAGGGCACGGGCCAAAGGTCGGGAAAAATAGCTGAGGTCGTGGAGCTCTAGCGGAGCCAGTCTAGGGCCGAGGCCTCCCTCCTGTACGTGGCAAAGAGGTGATCCGTATGCCGCCATGCGCAGCCTCTGGACTGCTGGGGCCCTGGATGCCCGGATTTCGGCCTTGTCTTCGGAGAAGTGACGCACATGCAGTGTGCCACCGGAGGCTGTGGCCCAGCAGAGGGCAAAATCTTGAAAATGCGGGCTTCAGTTGACTTTGCCTGAGCTCTCCTTTGGCTGAGTGCCATCCTGTGTTTCCTAGCAGGAGAAGGCATTCGTGGAGAGAGGCGGATTCCCTGTGTGCAGGCAAAGTGTGTGCTGAGATGATGAGTCGCTGGAGACCGGGGTGGACTCTTCAGACCCAGGATAGGCCTCTGGCAGGTATGTGTCAATGTTTTCTGCCCTTCGCACTCAGCCAGGTATTTGCATACAATGTTACCAGCGGAATTAGTAGTCTCCGGAGAGGCTGCCACATGTCAGCAAGCTTCACCTGGCCAGGGTCCGCCGGTGATGTAGCTACCCCATCAGTCACTACTCTCTAGAGCTTCCAGATAAACTACCAGATCTTGTCTGCCCATGGGCAAGCAGTAGAGCCAGAGGCCTTCCCCCTTTGCTCTTTGGTCTCTAGGCACTCTATCAGGCACTCCAAGCTGTGAAGTGACTCAGGGGGAGAAGGAAGAGATTTCAGAGAATGAACACATCCAGAGAGAGACAGAGAGAGAGAGGCAAGAGATGCTGAGTGGGGATGCCTTGCGTAGCGATATCCTCAGGAAAGTGGGAAAGAGGTACCTGGCCTGCTCTGCCAATGCCCTGAACCAGTCCGCACCAGGGGCTCCCCTGAGCCTGCGTAGGCTTTCCCAGGGTGTGCTCAAATCCTGTGGCCACTAGGTGTCATAGGTCATAATGGAGGGCCCTGTGTCATCTGCCTGGCGGGCCAGATCTCTGCCATTGGCTCAGTCTTGTCACCAGGCCCATCATAAGCTCCGCCTACTCTTCCGGTGGTGGGACTGTCTCCATGGTGATGGCAAAGGAGCCTTAGTCCCGCCCACCTGGCCTTGACTTCACCTAGCTGGCCTGCTGACCCTCACTCAGACCTCTGTGTTGATAACAATTAATGTCGGCCAGTGCCCAGGTGTCAGCATCTGGGATAAAGGATTCCGGACCTTGCCTGGGGCAGAAGGCAGCCTAGGTCAGCTGGTACCTGGAAGTCTAGTGACTCGTGACACTGCTGCCAGTGACAGACAAATGGTGACTCCCACACTCACATATCCCCTGGTGGCAGAATGATAGTGATGGGTGGAGAAACATCGCTCCGGAGCACTCGCGCAATGGGGCACCGGCCAAAGGCCAGGGCCAGTAGTGGACGTCGCGGAGCTGAATGGCGAGCCAGTGAAGGGCCCAAGGATTCCTCTTGGATGTGGGAAACATGTCATCCGGGTCCCCACGTCCATAAACCACTGGATTGCTGGGGCCCGGGATGCCAGGATTTCGGCCTTGCCTTCGCAGCCCGGCCACATAGGCAGCCTTCCGCCGGAGGCGGGGATATGTAGACAGCAAAAATGTGGAAAATGGCAGTGTCTCCTCGATTTCTCTGGCATCGGCCTTTTTGAGCGGCATGCTTTTTTCCTAGTAGGATGAGGCACCGACGGAGAAAGGCAGGATTATGTGTGCAGGAAAGGTATGTGCTGAGAAGGTGACAAGGTTGAGACCAGGTTGGGATCTTTAGTCCCAGGAAAGGCCCCTGGCAGGTGTGGGTCAATGTTCTGTGCCCATCCCACTTGGCGTGGGGAGGTTTACACCATACAAAGCAGCAGCGGAATTATTCTTCCCCCAGAGGTTGCGTGTGCCCACAAGCTCCACCTGGCCAGGGTCCGCCCCTACCGTATTGCCCATGTCGATCAACAGAAGCTAAGAGCTTCCAGAGAGACTAACTGCTATTCTCTAGCCACGGGGAAGCGGTACAGCCAGAAGCCTCCCCTGTTTCATCTCCAGGTTCCCTCTCAGGCCCCTCATAGTTGTGATGTGTCTCAGGGGTAGCAAAAAGAGATTTCTTTAAAAGAACACATACAAAGAGGGGCCATAGATGCTGAGGAAGGGCGCCTTGCCTACTGATATCGTAGCGTAAGTGGCAAAGAGGTACCTGCCTGCTGTCCCAGTATGTCGAACGTGTCCACATCAGGGGTTGCCTACTGTGAAATTATTCCCTGGGTGCCCTCGATTTTGTGGCCAAGGACAGAAGGGGCCGTTGTGTGTCCATGGGTAAAATGGAGGGCTCTGTGGAACCGGCCGGTTAGGCTGGACCTCTCCTATTGCCTGAGAGTTTGTGACCCGTCCCCGTCAGAAGTTCCGGCCAGCCTTGCGGTGGCTGTCTCCATGGTGATTGGGAAGGAAGCCTTAGGCCCCGCACTCAGCCTTCACCTGGCCCACCTGGCCTCTTTACCCTCATCTAGACCGCCGTGTAGATGAAAGAAAGGATGTCGGCCAGTGACCACGTGTCCTCATTTCCTTTGAAGGATTAAGCTCCTTGCCTGGGCAGAAGACAGCCAAGGTCAGCCTGAGCCTAGACACCTAGTGACCTGTGACACTGCAGACAGTGATAGATGTTGATGTCCACGCTCAGGTAGCCGCAGGTGGCGGATCGAGAGTGGTCGGAGGTGAAGTGTAACTAGAGGTCACACACTCACAAGGGCACGGGCCAAAGGTCGGGAAAAATAGCTGAGGTCGTGGAGCTCTAGCGGAGCCAGTCTAGGGCCGAGGCCTCCCTCCTGTACGTGGCAAAGAGGTGATCCGTATGCCGCCATGCGCAGCCTCTGGACTGCTGGGGCCCTGGATGCCCGGATTTCGGCCTTGTCTTCGGAGAAGTGAGGCACATGCAGTGTGCCACCGGAGGCTGTGGCCCAGCAGAGGGCAAAATCTTGAAAATGCGGGCTTCAGTTGACTTTGCCTGAGCTCTCCTTTGGCTGAGTGCCATCGTGTGTTTCCTAGCAGGAGAAGGCATTCGTGGAGAGAGGCGGATTCCCTGTGTGCAGGCAAAGTGTGTGCTGAGATGATGAGTCGCTGGAGACCGGGGTGGACTCTTCAGACCCAGGATAGGCCTCTGGCAGGTATGTGTCAATGTTTTCTGCCCTTCGCACTCAGCCAGGTATTTGCATACAATGTTACCAGCGGAATTAGTAGTCTCCGGAGAGGCTGCCACATGTCAGCAAGCTTCACCTGGCCAGGGTCCGCCGGTGATGTAGCTACCCCATCAGTCACTACTCTCTAGAGCTTCCAGATAAACTACCAGATCTTGTCTGCCCATGGGCAAGCAGTAGAGCCAGAGGCCTTCCCCCTTTGCTCTTTGGTCTCTAGGCACTCTATCAGGCACTCCAAGCTGTGAAGTGACTCAGGGGGAGAAGGAAGAGATTTCAGAGAATGAACACATCCAGAGAGAGACAGAGAGAGAGAGGCAAGAGATGCTGAGTGGGGATGCCTTGCGTAGCGATATCCTCAGGAAAGTGGGAAAGAGGTACCTGGCCTGCTCTGCCAATGCCCTGAACCAGTCCGCACCAGGGGCTCAATACTATCTCTCTATGCTTTCCCAGGGTGTGCTCAAATCCTGTGGCCACTAGGTGTCATAGGTCATAATGGAGGGCCCTGTGTCATCTGCCTGGCGGGCCAGATCTCTGCCATTGGCTCAGTCTTGTCACCAGGCCCATCATAAGCTCCGCCTACTCTTCCGGTGGTGGGACTGTCTCCATGGTGATGGCAAAGGAGCCTTAGTCCCGCCCACCTGGCCTTGACTTCACCTAGCTGGCCTGCTGACCCTCACTCAGACCTCTGTGTTGATAACAATTAATGTCGGCCAGTGCCCAGGTGTCAGCATCTGGGATAAAGGATTCCGGACCTTGCCTGGGGCAGAAGGCAGCCTAGGTCAGCTGGTACCTGGAAGTCTAGTGACTCGTGACACTGCTGCCAGTGACAGACAAATGGTGACTCCCACACTCACATATCCCCTGGTGGCAGAATGATAGTGATGGGTGGAGAAACATCGCTCCGGAGCACTCGCGCAATGGGGCACCGGCCAAAGGCCAGGGCCAGTAGTGGACGTCGCGGAGCTGAATGGCGAGCCAGTGAAGGGCCCAAGGATTCCTCTTGGATGTGGGAAACATGTCATCCGGGTCCCCACGTCCATAAACCACTGGATTGCTGGGGCCCGGGATGCCAGGATTTCGGCCTTGCCTTCGCAGCCCGGCCACATAGGCAGCCTTCCGCCGGAGGCGGGGATATGTAGACAGCAAAAATGTGGAAAATGGCAGTGTCTCCTCGATTTCTCTGGCATCGGCCTTTTTGAGCGGCATGCTTTTTTCCTAGTAGGATGAGGCACCGACGGAGAAAGGCAGGATTATGTGTGCAGGAAAGGTATGTGCTGAGAAGGTGACAAGGTTGAGACCAGGTTGGGATCTTTAGTCCCAGGAAAGGCCCCTGGCAGGTGTGGGTCAATGTTCTGTGCCCATCCCACTTGGCGTGGGGAGGTTTACACCATACAAAGCAGCAGCGGAATTATTCTTCCCCCAGAGGTTGCGTGTGCCCACAAGCTCCACCTGGCCAGGGTCCGCCCCTACCGTATTGCCCATGTCGATCAACAGAAGCTAAGAGCTTCCAGAGAGACTAACTGCTATTCTCTAGCCACGGGGAAGCGGTACAGCCAGAAGCCTCCCCTGTTTCATCTCCAGGTTCCCTCTCAGGCCCCTCATAGTTGTGATGTGTCTCAGGGGTAGCAAAAAGAGATTTCTTTAAAAGAACACATACAAAGAGGGGCCATAGATGCTGAGGAAGGGCGCCTTGCCTACTGATATCGTAGCGTAAGTGGCAAAGAGGTACCTGCCTGCTGTCCCAGTATGTCGAACGTGTCCACATCAGGGGTTGCCTACTGTGAAATTATTCCCTGGGTGCCCTCGATTTTGTGGCCAAGGACAGAAGGGGCCGTTGTGTGTCCATGGGTAAAATGGAGGGCTCTGCGGAACCGGCCGGTTAGGCTGGACCTCTCCTATTGGCTGAGAGTTTGTGACCCGTCCCCGTCAGAAGTTCCGGCCAGCCTTGCGGTGGCTGTCTCCATGGTGATTGGGAAGGAAGCCTTAGGCCCCGCACTCAGCCTTCACCTGGCCCACCTGGCCTCTTTACCCTCATCTAGACCGCTGTGTAGATGAAAGAAAGGATGTCGGCCAGTGACCACGTGTCCTCATTTCCTTTGAAGGATTAAGCTCCTTGCCTGGGCAGAAGACAGCCAAGGTCAGCCTGAGCCTAGACACCTAGTGACCTGTGACACTGCAGACAGTGATAGATGTTGATGTCCACGCTCAGGTAGCCGCAGGTGGCGGATCGAGAGTGGTCGGAGGTGAAGTGTAACTAGAGGTCACACACTCACAAGGGCACGGGCCAAAGGTCGGGAAAAATAGCTGAGGTCGTGGAGCTCTAGCGGAGCCAGTCTAGGGCCGAGGCCTCCCTCCTGTACGTGGCAAAGAGGTGATCCGTATGCCGCCATGCGCAGCCTCTGGACTGCTGGGGCCCTGGATGCCCGGATTTCGGCCTTGTCTTCGGAGAAGTGACGCACATGCAGTGTGCCACCGGAGGCTGTGGCCCAGCAGAGGGCAAAATCTTGAAAATGCGGGCTTCAGTTGACTTTGCCTGAGCTCTCCTTTGGCTGAGTGCCATCCTGTGTTTCCTAGCAGGAGAAGGCATTCGTGGAGAGAGGCGGATTCCCTGTGTGCAGGCAAAGTGTGTGCTGAGATGATGAGTCGCTGGAGACCGGGGTGGACTCTTCAGACCCAGGATAGGCCTCTGGCAGGTATGTGTCAATGTTTTCTGCCCTTCGCACTCAGCCAGGTATTTGCATACAATGTTACCAGCGGAATTAGTAGTCTCCGGAGAGGCTGCCACATGTCAGCAAGCTTCACCTGGCCAGGGTCCGCCGGTGATGTAGCTACCCCATCAGTCACTACTCTCTAGAGCTTCCAGATAAACTACCAGATCTTGTCTGCCCATGGGCAAGCAGTAGAGCCAGAGGCCTTCCCCCTTTGCTCTTTGGTCTCTAGGCACTCTATCAGGCACTCCAAGCTGTGAAGTGACTCAGGGGGAGAAGGAAGAGATTTCAGAGAATGAACACATCCAGAGAGAGACAGAGAGAGAGAGGCAAGAGATGCTGAGTGGGGATGCCTTGCGTAGCGATATCCTCAGGAAAGTGGGAAAGAGGTACCTGGCCTGCTCTGCCAATGCCCTGAACCAGTCCGCACCAGGGGCTCCCCTGTGCCTGCGTAGGCTTTCCCAGGGTGTGCTCAAATCCTGTGGCCACTAGGTGTCATAGGTCATAATGGAGGGCCCTGTGTCATCTGCCTGGCGGGCCAGATCTCTGCCATTGGCTCAGTCTTGTCACCAGGCCCATCATAAGCTCCGCCTACTCTTCCGGTGGTGGGACTGTCTCCATGGTGATGGCAAAGGAGCCTTAGTCCCGCCCACCTGGCCTTGACTTCACCTAGCTGGCCTGCTGACCCTCACTCAGACCTCTGTGTTGATAACAATTAATGTCGGCCAGTGCCCAGGTGTCAGCATCTGGGATAAAGGATTCCGGACCTTGCCTGGGGCAGAAGGCAGCCTAGGTCAGCTGGTACCTGGAAGTCTAGTGACTCGTGACACTGCTGCCAGTGACAGACAAATGGTGACTCCCACACTCACATATCCCCTGGTGGCAGAATGATAGTGATGGGTGGAGAAACATCGCTCCGGAGCACTCGCGCAATGGGGCACCGGCCAAAGGCCAGGGCCAGTAGTGGACGTCGCGGAGCTGAATGGCGAGCCAGTGAAGGGCCCAAGGATTCCTCTTGGATGTGGGAAACATGTCATCCGGGTCCCCACGTCCATAAACCACTGGATTGCTGGGGCCCGGGATGCCAGGATTTCGGCCTTGCCTTCGCAGCCCGGCCACATAGGCAGCCTTCCGCCGGAGGCGGGGATATGTAGACAGCAAAAATGTGGAAAATGGCAGTGTCTCCTCGATTTCTCTGGCATCGGCCTTTTTGAGCGGCATGCTTTTTTCCTAGTAGGATGAGGCACCGACGGAGAAAGGCAGGATTATGTGTGCAGGAAAGGTATGTGCTGAGAAGGTGACAAGGTTGAGACCAGGTTGGGATCTTTAGTCCCAGGAAAGGCCCCTGGCAGGTGTGGGTCAATGTTCTGTGCCCATCCCACTTGGCGTGGGGAGGTTTACACCATACAAAGCAGCAGCGGAATTATTCTTCCCCCAGAGGATGCGTGTGCCCACAAGCTCCACCTGGCCAGGGTCCGCCCCTACCGTATTGCCCATGTCGATCAACAGAAGCTAAGAGCTTCCAGAGAGACTAACTGCTATTCTCTAGCCACGGGGAAGCGGTACAGCCAGAAGCCTCCCCTGTTTCATCTCCAGGTTCCCTCTCAGGCCCCTCATAGTTGTGATGTGTCTCAGGGGTAGCAAAAAGAGATTTCTTTAAAAGAACACATACAAAGAGGGGCCATAGATGCTGAGGAAGGGCGCCTTGCCTACTGATATCGTAGCGTAAGTGGCAAAGAGGTACCTGCCTGCTGTCCCAGGATGTCGAACGTGTCCACATCAGGGGTTGCCTACTGTGAAGTTATTCCCTGGGTGCCCTCGATTTTGTGGCCAAGGACAGAAGGGGCCGTTGTGTGTCCATGGGTAAAATGGAGGGCTCTGCGGAACCGGCCGGTTAGGCTGGACCTCTCCTATTGGCTGAGAGTTTGTGACCCGTCCCCGTCAGAAGTTCCGGCCAGCCTTGCGGTGGCTGTCTCCATGGTGATTGGGAAGGAAGCCTTAGGCCCCGCACTCAGCCTTCACCTGGCCCACCTGGCCTCTTTACCCTCATCTAGACCGCTGTGTAGATGAAAGAAAGGATGTCGGCCAGTGACCACGTGTCCTCATTTCCTTTGAAGGATTAAGCTCCTTGCCTGGGCAGAAGACAGCCAAGGTCAGCCTGAGCCTAGACACCTAGTGACCTGTGACACTGCAGACAGTGATAGATGTTGATGTCCACGCTCAGGTAGCCGCAGGTGGCGGATCGAGAGTGGTCGGAGGTGAAGTGTAACTAGAGGTCACACACTCACAAGGGCACGGGCCAAAGGTCGGGAAAAATAGCTGAGGTCGTGGAGCTCTAGCGGAGCCAGTCTAGGGCCGAGGCCTCCCTCCTGTACGTGGCAAAGAGGTGATCCGTATGCCGCCATGCGCAGCCTCTGGACTGCTGGGGCCCTGGATGCCCGGATTTCGGCCTTGTCTTCGGAGAAGTGACGCACATGCAGTGTGCCACCGGAGGCTGTGGCCCAGCAGAGGGCAAAATCTTGAAAATGCGGGCTTCAGTTGACTTTGCCTGAGCTCTCCTTTGGCTGAGTGCCATCCTGTGTTTCCTAGCAGGAGAAGGCATTCGTGGAGAGAGGCGGATTCCCTGTGTGCAGGCAAAGTGTGTGCTGAGATGATGAGTCGCTGGAGACCGGGGTGGACTCTTCAGACCCAGGATAGGCCTCTGGCAGGTATGTGTCAATGTTTTCTGCCCTTCGCACTCAGCCAGGTATTTGCATACAATGTTACCAGCGGAATTAGTAGTCTCCGGAGAGGCTGCCACATGTCAGCAAGCTTCACCTGGCCAGGGTCCGCCGGTGATGTAGCTACCCCATCAGTCACTACTCTCTAGAGCTTCCAGATAAACTACCAGATCTTGTCTGCCCATGGGCAAGCAGTAGAGCCAGAGGCCTTCCCCCTTTGCTCTTTGGTCTCTAGGCACTCTATCAGGCACTCCAAGCTGTGAAGTGACTCAGGGGGAGAAGGAAGAGATTTCAGAGAATGAACACATCCAGAGAGAGACAGAGAGAGAGAGGCAAGAGATGCTGAGTGGGGATGCCTTGCGTAGCGATATCCTCAGGAAAGTGGGAAAGAGGTACCTGGCCTGCTCTGCCAATGCCCTGAACCAGTCCGCACCAGGGGCTCCCCTGTGCCTGCGTAGGCTTTCCCAGGGTGTGCTCAAATCCTGTGGCCACTAGGTGTCATAGGTCATAATGGAGGGCCCTGTGTCATCTGCCTGGCGGGCCAGATCTCTGCCATTGGCTCAGTCTTGTCACCAGGCCCATCATAAGCTCCGCCTACTCTTCCGGTGGTGGGACTGTCTCCATGGTGATGGCAAAGGAGCCTTAGTCCCGCCCACCTGGCCTTGACTTCACCTAGCTGGCCTGCTGACCCTCACTCAGACCTCTGTGTTGATAACAATTAATGTCGGCCAGTGCCCAGGTGTCAGCATCTGGGATAAAGGATTCCGGACCTTGCCTGGGGCAGAAGGCAGCCTAGGTCAGCTGGTACCTGGAAGTCTAGTGACTCGTGACACTGCTGCCAGTGACAGACAAATGGTGACTCCCACACTCACATATCCCCTGGTGGCAGAATGATAGTGATGGGTGGAGAAACATCGCTCCGGAGCACTCGCGCAATGGGGCACCGGCCAAAGGCCAGGGCCAGTAGTGGACGTCGCGGAGCTGAATGGCGAGCCAGTGAAGGGCCCAAGGATTCCTCTTGGATGTGGGAAACATGTCATCCGGGTCCCCACGTCCATAAACCACTGGATTGCTGGGGCCCGGGATGCCAGGATTTCGGCCTTGCCTTCGCAGCCCGGCCACATAGGCAGCCTTCCGCCGGAGGCGGGGATATGTAGACAGCAAAAATGTGGAAAATGGCAGTGTCTCCTCGATTTCTCTGGCATCGGCCTTTTTGAGCGGCATGCTTTTTTCCTAGTAGGATGAGGCACCGACGGAGAAAGGCAGGATTATGTGTGCAGGAAAGGTATGTGCTGAGAAGGTGACAAGGTTGAGACCAGGTTGGGATCTTTAGTCCCAGGAAAGGCCCCTGGCAGGTGTGGGTCAATGTTCTGTGCCCATCCCACTTGGCGTGGGGAGGTTTACACCATACAAAGCAGCAGCGGAATTATTCTTCCCCCAGAGGTTGCGTGTGCCCACAAGCTCCACCTGGCCAGGGTCCGCCCCTACCGTATTGCCCATGTCGATCAACAGAAGCTAAGAGCTTCCAGAGAGACTAACTGCTATTCTCTAGCCACGGGGAAGCGGTACAGCCAGAAGCCTCCCCTGTTTCATCTCCAGGTTCCCTCTCAGGCCCCTCATAGTTGTGATGTGTCTCAGGGGTAGCAAAAAGAGATTTCTTTAAAAGAACACATACAAAGAGGGGCCATAGATGCTGAGGAAGGGCGCCTTGCCTACTGATATCGTAGCGTAAGTGGCAAAGAGGTACCTGCCTGCTGTCCCAGGATGTCGAACGTGTCCACATCAGGGGTTGCCTACTGTGAAGTTATTCCCTGGGTGCCCTCGATTTTGTGGCCAAGGACAGAAGGGGCCGTTGTGTGTCCATGGGTAAAATGGAGGGCTCTGCGGAACTGGCCGGTTAGGCTGGACCTCTCCTATTGGCTGAGAGTTTGTGACCCGTCCCCGTCAGAAGTTCCGGCCAGCCTTGCGGTGGCTGTCTCCATGGTGATTGGGAAGGAAGCCTTAGGCCCCGCACTCAGCCTTCACCTGGCCCACCTGGCCTCTTTACCCTCATCTAGACCGCTGTGTAGATGAAAGAAAGGATGTCGGCCAGTGACCACGTGTCCTCATTTCCTTTGAAGGATTAAGCTCCTTGCCTGGGCAGAAGACAGCCAAGGTCAGCCTGAGCCTAGACACCTAGTGACCTGTGACACTGCAGACAGTGATAGATGTTGATGTCCACGCTCAGGTAGCCGCAGGTGGCGGATCGAGAGTGGTCGGAGGTGAAGTGTAACTAGAGGTCACACACTCACAAGGGCACGGGCCAAAGGTCGGGAAAAATAGCTGAGGTCGTGGAGCTCTAGCGGAGCCAGTCTAGGGCCGAGGCCTCCCTCCTGTACGTGGCAAAGAGGTGATCCGTATGCCGCCATGCGCAGCCTCTGGACTGCTGGGGCCCTGGATGCCCGGGTTTCGGCCTTGTCTTCGGAGAAGTGACGCACATGCAGTGTGCCACCGGAGGCTGTGGCCCAGCAGAGGGCAAAATCTTGAAAATGCGGGCTTCAGTTGACTTTGCCTGAGCTCTCCTTTGGCTGAGTGCCATCCTGTGTTTCCTAGCAGGAGAAGGCATTCGTGGAGAGAGGCGGATTCCCTGTGTGCAGGCAAAGTGTGTGCTGAGATGATGAGTCGCTGGAGACCGGGGTGGACTCTTCAGACCCAGGATAGGCCTCTGGCAGGTATGTGTCAATGTTTTCTGCCCTTCGCACTCAGCCAGGTATTTGCATACAATGTTACCAGCGGAATTAGTAGTCTCCGGAGAGGCTGCCACATGTCAGCAAGCTTCACCTGGCCAGGGTCCGCCGGTGATGTAGCTACCCCATCAGTCACTACTCTCTAGAGCTTCCAGATAAACTACCAGATCTTGTCTGCCCATGGGCAAGCAGTAGAGCCAGAGGCCTTCCCCCTTTGCTCTTTGGTCTCTAGGCACTCTATCAGGCACTCCAAGCTGTGAAGTGACTCAGGGGGAGAAGGAAGAGATTTCAGAGAATGAACACATCCAGAGAGAGACAGAGAGAGAGAGGCAAGAGATGCTGAGTGGGGATGCCTTGCGTAGCGATATCCTCAGGAAAGTGGGAAAGAGGTACCTGGCCTGCTCTGCCAATGCCCTGAACCAGTCCGCACCAGGGGCTCCCCTGAGCCTGCGTAGGCTTTCCCAGGGTGTGCTCAAATCCTGTGGCCACTAGGTGTCATAGGTCATAATGGAGGGCCCTGTGTCATCTGCCTGGCGGGCCAGATCTCTGCCATTGGCTCAGTCTTGTCACCAGGCCCATCATAAGCTCCGCCTACTCTTCCGGTGGTGGGACTGTCTCCATGGTGATGGCAAAGGAGCCTTAGTCCCGCCCACCTGGCCTTGACTTCACCTAGCTGGCCTGCTGACCCTCACTCAGACCTCTGTGTTGATAAAAATTAATGTCGGCCAGTGCCCAGGTGTCAGCATCTGGGATAAAGGATTCCGGACCTTGCCTGGGGCAGAAGGCAGCCTAGGTCAGCTGGTACCTGGAAGTCTAGTGACTCGTGACACTGCTGCCAGTGACAGACAAATGGTGACTCCCACACTCACATATCCCCTGGTGGCAGAATGATAGTGATGGGTGGAGAAACATGGCTCCGGAGCACTCGCACAATGGGGCACCGGCCAAAGGCCAGGGCCAGCAGTGGACGTCGCGGAGCTGAATGGCGAGCCAGTGGAGGGCCCAAGGATTCCTCTTGTATGTGGGAAACATGTCATCCGGGTCCCCACGTCCATAAACCACTGGATTGCTGGGGCCCGGGATGCCAGGATTTCGGCCTTGCCTTCGCAGCCCGGCCACATAGGCAGCCTTCCGCCGGAGGCGGGGATATGTAGACAGCAAAAATGTGGAAAATGGCAGTGTCTCCTCGATTTCTCTGGCATCGGCCTTTTTGAGCGGCATGCTTTTTTCCTAGTAGGATGAGGCACCGACGGAGAAAGGCAGGATTATGTGTGCAGGAAAGGTATGTGCTGAGAAGGTGACAAGGTTGAGACCAGGTTGGGATCTTTAGTCCCAGGAAAGGCCCCTGGCAGGTGTGGGTCAATGTTCTGTGCCCATCCCACTTGGCGTGGGGAGGTTTACACCATACAAAGCAGCAGCGGAATTATTCTTCCCCCAGAGGTTGCGTGTGCCCACAAGCTCCACCTGGCCAGGGTCCGCCCCTACCGTATTGCCCATGTCGATCAACAGAAGCTAAGAGCTTCCAGAGAGACTAACTGCTATTCTCTAGCCACGGGGAAGCGGTACAGCCAGAAGCCTCCCCTGTTTCATCTCCAGGTTCCCTCTCAGGCCCCTCATAGTTGTGATGTGTCTCAGGGGTAGCAAAAAGAGATTTCTTTAAAAGAACACATACAAAGAGGGGCCATAGATGCTGAGGAAGGGCGCCTTGCCTACTGATATCGTAGCGTAAGTGGCAAAGAGGTACCTGCCTGCTGTCCCAGTATGTCGAACGTGTCCACATCAGGGGTTGCCTACTGTGAAGTTATTCCCTGGGTGCCCTCGATTTTGTGGCCAAGGACAGAAGGGGCCGTTGTGTGTCCATGGGTAAAATGGAGGGCTCTGCGGAACCGGCCGGTTAGGCTGGACCTCTCCTATTGGCTGAGAGTTTGTGACCCGTCCCCGTCAGAAGTTCCGGCCAGCCTTGCGGTGGCTGTCTCCATGGTGATTGGGAAGGAAGCCTTAGGCCCCGCACTCAGCCTTCACCTGGCCCACCTGGCCTCTTTACCCTCATCTAGACCGCTGTGTAGATGAAAGAAAGGATGTCGGCCAGTGACCACGTGTCCTCATTTCCTTTGAAGGATTAAGCTCCTTGCCTGGGCAGAAGACAGCCAAGGTCAGCCTGAGCCTAGACACCTAGTGACCTGTGACACTGCAGACAGTGATAGATGTTGATGTCCACGCTCAGGTAGCCGCAGGTGGCGGATCGAGAGTGGTCGGAGGTGAAGTGTAACTAGAGGTCACACACTCACAAGGGCACGGGCCAAAGGTCGGGAAAAATAGCTGAGGTCGTGGAGCTCTAGCGGAGCCAGTCTAGGGCCGAGGCCTCCCTCCTGTACGTGGCAAAGAGGTGATCCGTATGCCGCCATGCACAGCCTCTGGACTGCTGGGGCTCTGGATGCCCGGATTTCGGCCTTGTCTTCGGAGAAGTGAGGCACATGCAGTGTGCCACCGGAGGCTGTGGCCCAGCAGAGGGCAAAATCTTGAAAATGCGGGCTTCAGTTGACTTTGCCTGAGCTCTCCTTTGGCTGAGTGCCATCCTGTGTTTCCTAGCAGGAGAAGGCATTCGTGGAGAGAGGCGGATTCCCTGTGTGCAGGCAAAGTGTGTGCTGAGATGATGAGTCGCTGGAGACCGGGGTGGACTCTTCAGACCCAGGATAGGCCTCTGGCAGGTATGTGTCAATGTTTTCTGCCCTTCACACTCAGCCAGGTATTTGCATACAATGTTACCAGCGGAATTAGTAGTCTCCGGAGAGGCTGCCACATGTCAGCAAGCTTCACCTGGCCAGGGTCCGCCGGTGATGTAGCTACCCCATCAGTCACTACTCTCTAGAGCTTCCAGATAAACTACCAGATCTTGTCTGCCCATGGGCAACCAGTAGAGCCAGAGGCCTTCCCCCTTTGCTCTTTGGTCTCTAGGCACTCTGTCAGGCACTCCAAGCTGTGAAGTGACTCAGGGGGAGAAGGAAGAGATTTCAGAGAATGAACACATCCAGAGAGAGACAGAGAGAGAGAGGAAGAGATGCTGAGTGGGGATGCCTTGCATACTGATATCCTCAGGGAAGTGGGAAAGAGGTACCTGGCCTGCTCTGCCAGTGCCCTGAACCAGTCCGCACCAGGGCCTCCCTTGTGCCTGCGTAGCCTTTCCCAGGGTGTCCTCAAATCCTGTGTCCGCTAGGTATCATAGGTCACACTGGAGGGCCCTGTGTCATCTGCCTGTTGGGCCGGATCTCTGCCATTGGCTCAGTCTTGTCACCAGGCCCATCATAAGCTCCGCCCACTTTTGCGGTGGGGGGACTGTCTCCATGGTGATGGCAAAGAAGCCTTAGCCCCGCCCACCTGGCCTTCACTTCACCTACCTGGCCTGCTAACCCTCGCTCAGACCTCTGTGTTGATAAAAATGTCTGTCCGCCAATGCCCAGGTGTCAGCATCTGGGATAAAGGATTCGGAACCTTGCCTGGGGCAGAAGACAGCCGAGGTCAGTGGTACGTAAAAGTCTAGTGACTTGTGACAGTTCTGCCAGTGACAAATGTGACTCTCACACTCACATATCCCCTGGTGGCAGAATGATAGTGACGGGTGGAGAAACGTCGATGCGGAGCACACGTTCAATGCGGCACCAGCCAAAAGCCAGGGCCAGGAGTGGACGTCGTGGAGCTGAATTGCGAGCCAGTGAAGTGCCCAAGGATTCCTCCTGTATGTGGCAAAGAGGTCATACATGTCCCCACGTCCATAAACCATTGGACAGCCGAGCTGCCAGGGTTTTGACCTTGCCTTCACAGCCCGCCAACATACGCAGCTTTCTACCGGAGGCGGGGGTATATAGACAGCAAAAATTTGGAAAATGGCAGTGTCTCCTCGATTTCCCTGGCATCGGCCTTTTTGAGCGGCATGCTTTTTTTCCTAGGAGGATAAGACACTGATGGAGAAAGGGAGGATTATGTGTACAGGAAAGGTGTGTGCTGAGAGGGTGACGACATTGAGACCAGGTTGGGATGTTTAGTCCCAGGAAGCCCCCTGGCAGGTGTGGGTCAATGTTCTATGCCCATCCCACTTGGCAGGGGGAGATTTAGACTATACAAGGCAGCAGCGGAATTATTTGTCGCCGGAGAGGTTGCATCTGCCCACAAGCTCCACCTGTTCAGGTTCCAAACCTACTGTATTGCACATTTCAGTCAACAGAAGTTAAGACCTTCCAGAGAGACTACCTGCTATTCCCTATCCACGGGGAAGCGGTACAGCCAGAAGCCTCCCCTGTTGCATCTCCAGGCTCTCTCTCAGGCCCCTCATACTTGTGATGTGTCTCAGGGTTAGAATGAAGGGATTTCTCTGAATGAACACATACAGAGAGAGGCCGTAGATGCTGAGGAAGGGCGCCTTACCTACTGATGTCCTAGCATAAGTGGAACAGAGGAACCTGCCTGCTCTCCAGGTGTGTCAAACCTATCCACAGCAGGGGTTTCCAGCTATTAAGATGTTACTGGAATAAGGTTCTTGCCTCTCACTGGTCAGGAATGAGTAGGTAAGGCATGTATCTTTCTGGAAGATGCTTGTAATTGGAGATTAGGAGGGCCTAGAGCAATGTTTACCCTCATCTCACAGAATAAAAGAAGGGCCTGAGTTTTTAAAGTTCTTTGGCAGGGTAAGGTTTGTGTTTACTTATTGGCATAGGTGGGGATATGTTAACTAAGGTGCTTGGCGAGTAGCTTTCCAAGATGTCTTCTGTCCTGGACGCTGCTGGGATTCGTAGCAGGATGTATCATGGGATGTCACGCCTGGGCAGTTTCCTGCTCTCTGGATTCTATTCCCTGGCTGGGTCTGTAGCCCCTCATTGCCGCTGTCGGAAGGTCTCACAGCATTCACAGGTGGATGTTTTGTGCATGTCCTTGTGCCTGGTTTTCTGCAGCTTTTTCTGAAAAGCAACTTTAAGGAATTTTGTGAGCTGTTTTTAGATACCCTGCCTACCCCAATGCTCTGGCGAATGGCTTTGTTTTTGCGCCCTGGCCTATTTCTTGTTACTTGGCAGATTTGTGGGCCCCTCTGTTCTTTGTCTTACGAAGTCTCTGGGTTCCACACTCATCCCCCTATTACCTCTCTTATAATATAGTGTATTTCTCTTTTACTTGCTTCTCCTCTAAGCACACCAGTCTCTTCACTATTTCTCAAACAGGCACCCTCTAATCTCAGGCCTTTGCTCACTTGTATTACTCCCCCGAGAGATTCAACCCCATAAATCTTTATGGGAATGTGGATGAAGGTCTCTGCTTCTGTAACTTCTACATGCTGGACTGGGCATTGTTTTTCCTAACGGAGCAGAAGTCTTTCACTACCTGATCTAAGTTACTATCAGTACCCCATCTTAGGGAATCAGTTGGTAGCCTTGCATGACCAGGATCTTGGCCTGACTAAAAGCTTAAACAGGCAGGGAATAATAATATTATTCCCCCCGTTAAGGCTGTAGACACTACGGTGGCTTCTGTCATGGAAAGACCTTGGTGGTCTAAATCGGGGAACTATTTGTTTTAATAGCCCTTTTCTTTTTATACATTAGACAATAGTCTTAGGAGGGCATCCCTGCCATAGTGTGTGGCATCATGGAACGCTTTTACTATTTTCCATAATAAGTACTCAGGAACATATACTCCCTCACCATTCTTCATCCATCCTGTCTCATCCTAAGAAAAAAACCCTTCTTTTCTCTTAGGGCACGCACCAGGGCAGTTAGCTTTTTGGGCCGATATTTCTGGTGGTAAAGCTCTTGTCTCAATAATACCAGTCTGGCTGACGATTGTATAAAAAGGTGGCAGGGTTCAAAGTTTGGCACACTTTTAAGTTTAATTCTGGGGTATCTAGGAGGTGGGCCCCAAAAGAGTAGAAACCAAGTAATAGAGGGGAATGTTTTCTACACTGCCCACCAAGTATCTTGACCTCCCCCTGTTGTTTTTTACATTCTTTGGCCCACCCCAGGAAAGGGGAAAAGTAAAGTTGTTTACCTTAGGCTTCCTGTCAACACCAATGACTATACAGTCATGATTGGATTTTGGGTTAAAACAGAGAAGGTAGCTTTCGTGTCTAGCAAAAATTCACTCTCCTTACCTCCCATGTCAAGAGTAACCCAAGGCTCTGTTGTGGAAATAGTGATGGTCTTCTGGCCAGGAGCTGAGTGGACTTCTGGGCCTTGTCAATAGGGCTACTCTTCCTCCTCTTCCAAGAGGGACATCAGGCACTGTGGGCCTGCCTGTACTGGCTTCTGGTGGAAGTCAACTGGGCACCCTGTTATAGAACACTCAGGGCAATCCACCTTAATGGCCTCTCCTTTTTTTAATACCCACATTGGTCTGGCTTGATACTCACCAGCCGATGAAGAAATTCTTGTGGAGGCCGTCATCTTTAAGATCCTGTTGGGTTACCTCGAGGTGGGTCCTGACGTGCTATTGCCAACATTCGGGGCTTTTTCCTCATTTTATCTTCTGCTTCCAGTTCCCTGCTCTTAAAGACCTTACAGGCTTCCTCAACCAGTCATGAGAGTGGCGTCTGGGGTCCTGCCTCTATCTTCCGCTGTTTCTTTTTAATCATAGTTAGCAAAGTGTTTTCTTTTGGACACTCAGGGTCAGACTATTTCTTCAAAGCCTCAATCAGCCTGCTGAGTTCTCTTCTGTCTGGGTAATTTCTTTTACCCTATTATAATTAACAGGCTTGGCTATACACTTCTAAATCTTGCCTATTACACATGGAACTAAATAATTGGCTTTTTTTTTTTTTACCATCTCTATTGTAATCCCAATTTGGCTCCGCACTGGGGACTGTTTCTCCTCCCAGTCTGAAAATAACATGTGTTGGTTGTGGACAGTTACCACCATCTGTCTGTTCTCTAGCCTTAGTCAGGATCTTAGTCTCTTCATCCATACTACAACAGTGAGTTAAAATGACCATCACATCTCTCTAGGTCAGATTAAAATTCAAGCTGCATTTCATGAACTCATCCTTAAATCTCTCAGGGTCTTCTACACACTCTCTAATCTTTTTTTTTTTTTTGCATAAATTTCTTAAAGATGTCTCCTATTTAAATATACCATAAATAGG
Organism: Loxodonta africana; assembly: GCF_030014295.1. Lineage (NCBI taxonomy): Eukaryota > Metazoa > Chordata > Mammalia > Proboscidea > Elephantidae > Loxodonta > Loxodonta africana. Next base: position 174,762 of record NW_026975079.1, on the reverse strand, counting down.
AATTAAAGTTACCAACCATACCCTGAGTGTTGGACCAATGGGCTTTCTTCTGACTCTTGTTTTACAAAGGATGATAAACTTAAAATTACCTTTAACACACAAAGTTTGTCCAGAGAAAACAGAAAATACAGAAAAACTTACATGTGGCAACTAAGTTTTCATCATTGGCTTTTCTTGTTGGAGGCCTTCAGTTAATCCATCTAAAATATACTAAGCATTCTCACTGAGGGCAAGCTGTCCCTCTTTGGTTTACCTATTAACAGTCAGGGGTCACTTATTCAGAAGCAGAACTGGAATCTAAGACAAGATGAAGTCTGAGCCATGAGGTTGATCTCTGAGAATCTGGTTTAAGATACATGATTTTCTGTATATTTACCCGAAACATAACTCAGTCTAATCTTTGGAGTCAGTTTTTCAAAACAGACTGAATTCTTCAAAAAAAAGCACATTGCCCAGAGCAAAATCGTCTTGCTAGTTTATCTGGACAATTGTTTATAAAAGGATACCCAAAGGCTATGGCCTGTGTGGGTTGCCCCAACTTCTATGAAAGTCAGAAATCTGGATTCTAAGAGAATTATGTACAAGTCTTTCATGGCATGATCTTGTTATAGAATCTTCGATTAAAAATATTCAATACTATCTGTTTTTAAGATCTCAGGCACCTTACAGCAAATCAGGGGGTAGAACAGAAACACTAACATTAGGCTAATTGTCTGAATTCACCACTGAAGCTGTTACCGCAAGTTCACGAGTTAGAGCCGCCTGCCGCAGAGAGCCAGTTCTTGAGACGGGGTGAGGTGGGTAGCAAGAGCTTTATTAGATATACCGGTGTATGGAGACAGAGGGGAATGATCGCCTCCTAAAGTCGTCTGTCTCACCAGACTACCGATGGGTTCGGGTTTTTAAGGGAAAAGGGGCCATAAGTTTTAGGGACTTGTGGAATGTGCGCTCTTTTTCTTGTTTGGTTTTGGTGGTCCTATCTCAAACATGTTGATCTTTTCCTGCCATTATCCCATCAGCTCAGGGAGTACCTGGTGCCATCCTTCATCTTATTTGACAGGCTTAGATCAATATCACTTTTTTCCCACAGTCTTAGAGGAAACATTGGTTAACACTTAACCATTTGGGGAGCTAACATCAGGATCTTACTTGGAGGCAAGGATGGGCTGGGGGAGGGAAAGAAGAGAAGGAAGAAAGAAGAGAAAAAATGGCTCAGGTACGGTTCAAAATATGGCTGAGCAGCTTGTTTCAAAACCTTGACTCTAAGGCTTTTGAACCAAGGAAACAAATTTCCTGAGGTGTTTGTTCACACATGAGCAGCATCAGTAACTGTTTTTCATGTGCCTCAGCATTCTGCCAAGCCTAAGATTGCTATTCTAATTTGTAAAATCATGGCGCAAATTTCAGACACCTTTCTGGTCATGATATCCACAACTTTGTTAAGTTTGTCAACAAGAACTTTTAATTCAAGAGTTACAATATTTAAACCCACTAGTTAGATAATTTAGGAAAAAAGAAGAATATGGTTTCTTATCTCCAGAAAGTCGGACCTTAAAGCATCAGGGGTATTCTCACATAAAACCCATAGTGCCCTTTAGATATTTTGGTCAAGTGTTTTCAGGAAATCAGTAAAGTAAAAACTTATCTGTAGCTGACAAAAACTTAATATAGGCATGATTAATTGGTAATACATAATCCTTGATGATGAAAGACCTGACAGAAATCAGTTACAAACCATTAACCATATTTTTAAAGAACTTCAGATGTAACGCATAATATTGAGACACAACACCATGCAGTCAGGATATATCAAGAATATACCAAGACCGTTAAGGCTCTAAATACCTGAACAGCAACAAAAATCACTTCATAGGTAAATGATGTGAATTCTCCATTCAAACCTTTTAATGGTGTTAGACTCCAAAGATAAATCAACGAAGTTAGCAACAACCCAAAAAGAAAAAATCAGGCACTTCTTACAACTTTAAAAACATGTTCCATGTAATTTATATCATATTAAATAAACCTTTTTAGCACTTTTTCTTTATGAAAAGTTTTGTGACTTTCAAACTTGTCAGGAGTTTATCGTAAGTTACCAAGAAACAATAGTTATTTAACCCAAAGATCTTAAAAAACCTTAGTTTTTTCTTAAAGCCATATGGCTTGGTTTCTGACTCAGGAATCTTATTCTAATGACAGACTGAACCTATGTCTTAGAAGCAGATTCAATTTAACATCAATAAGTTACCTAAAAGATAAAACATAACTAATTGAAATAAAGTTTCTTTAAATATTCCAAATTTTCATTCGACTTTTACTATTTCTCATATTTTCCAATTTAATTTTATCAAGTGGCTTTGGAAACCACAAGGTTCCTGCATAACTGACCAATTAACATTTCTCCAGGCCATTTCAGACATGTTCCATTGTGGCCTTGGCAGCTGAGGGCTGGGGGCTAACGAGGACTGATATTGCCCCACCCTACATACCTTTTAACTCAAGGTAGAAGACAAGATGAGCCCATTCGGATTCATTTACATATAGAGGCATTTTGAAAGGCTACCTACCCAGTAAATACCAAAGCCCTTTAGCAATTTTGTAAACGAATCCAATTGGTAGCTAGGGAGACTGGAAGCTGGAGGGAGTAATCCCAATTCCAGACATTTTGAAAGGCAAAAGACAACAATTTCTTTCTCTTCTGCTGTTCTGAAACTACTTTCCCTTTAAGACGAAATTACCTTTTTTCTTCAAACCACCTACAGCAAAAGATGACCAATTGCTCAGTAAACAGCCCAGTCAGTAAATTCTCAGGAGTCTCTACAAGCATGCTCCAATTCAACCTGAATTTCTCTTCACCAATTAGTTTCTACACAACACACACATTACACATAAGACACAGAGGCGAGTGAGACAACCTCACAGCCTCAATCTCCCATAGAGCCCCGGTCACATATAAGACAAACAGAGAAAGCTTGGACTAGACAAGTCAGAAATGGCTTAGTGAGGCCTAACACATTACTAGGCATATCTGCATCTCCACTTTGATTTTCCAGATACCTCTTAACCCCAATACGGAAGAGAGGGGCTTCAATCTCTCCATCTAAACAGAGACCTCTACATCCATTCCCCCAGAAACACGGTGTACCATCTAGAGGCAGACAATATCCAGACGCACAAAAAGACGGCTGGAACAAGTGGCTGGACAAAAGGCCAGCTTGAGAGGAGAGCAAAGAGAGGAAAAGGGGCAGGCTGCAGTTCCTGCCAAGAGTGCACTACCAACAGGTCAGAAATTCTCTACTCCCTGGGGTCAAACAGAAGGCATCCCTTGGTTCCTAGGGCTTGAAACCCCGTCACTCTGGGGATGCTCCGTGGACTGTGTCCCTTGGTCTCTAGGGTCAAATGACCCATCTCACTGGGGACAATCCTGAGACCTTTCTGTAGTAATTTCTGATGGGACCTTTCTGTAGTAATTTCTGATGGGAAGATCCCTGGTCCCTAAGGTTTAAGGTATCTCTTGGTCCCTAGGGTCAAATGACCTGTCGCACTGGAGACCCTTTAGAAGGTGTCCCTTGGTCCCTAGGGTCAGTTTAGGCCCATCGCTCTGGGGATGCTTCACCCTTCACTAGTGCCTCCAGCCCCCACAGTATGAGACACCCGTCCATGGAGGACTCCCAGGTGGCCTTACCCGCGTGAGCGACTCATCTGCCACTTGGATTTCTTTTGACTCCTCATCATTGCACTTCACATTTCTAAGGAGAAACAGACGCAACAACAGGAAGTTTGCTCGGGAGGAATATGAAACTAAGGTCGGGCCGTGAGGAGTAAAGGGGAGAAGTCCTTACCTGGCGGAGAAACGCAAGAATAAATCAGTCTCAGCAGCTGCTTCGTTCACCGCCAGGGTCAGGGAATTCTCCTCTCCACTGCCTTGGGTCCAGGAACGGGATGCAAAGGATCCCTTTGTGCCTCCTGGCTCACCAAAATTGTTGCTGGAATAAGGTTCTTGCCCCTGACTGGTCAAGAATGAGCAGGTAAGGCACGTAGTTTTCCATAAGAGCAAAGCATTTTTGAAGAGTCTCGCAGGCGGAGACAAGGAGAGCCTAGAGCAAGGCTTACCCTCATCTCACAGAACAAAAGACAGGCCCGAGTTTTTCAAAGTTCTTGGGCAGGAAAAGATCCATGTTTATTCATAGGCTCAGGCCAGGGTTATGTTAACTAAGGTGCAGCCACAGCAGCTTTCCCAGATGGCTCCTGTCCTGGAGGCCTCTGGGATGCGTAGCAGGACTTATTATGGGGTGTCACACCTGTGCAGTCTCTCGCTCTCTGGGTTCGATTCCCTGGCTGGGGCTGTAGCCCCTCACTGCCCCTGGTGGAAGGTCACACGTGTATGTTCTGCGCATGTCCCTGGGTCTGGTTTTCTCCAGCTGCTTCTGAAAGTCAGAAGGGGGCCCTTCTGCTCCTTCTCTTACAAAGTCTCTAGGTTCCACACTCATCCCCCTATTTTCTCTCTTAGAATACAGTCTATTTCTCTTTTACTTGCTTCTCCTCTAACTACACTAGTCTCTTCGTTATTTCTCAAACAGGTACCCTCTATTCTCAGGCCTTTGATCCCTGTCTTATAACCACAGTAGCCTCTTTGCTATTTCTCAAAGAGTCACCCTCCGATCTCAGGGCCTTTGCTACCTGTCTTAAAGATATTCCCTGGGTGTGCTTAATTCCTGTGGCCAAAGCCAGAAAAAGGCGGTTGAGTGTCCATGGACAAAATGGAGGACTCTGCAGAACTGGCCAGTTAGACCAGAATTCTCCTATTGGCTCAGTGTTTGTGACCTGTCCCATCAGAAGTTCCACCCAGTCTTCCGGTAGCTGCCACCACGGTGATTGGGAAACAAACCTTAGCTCCTGCAGTGGACCTTCGCCTGGCCTACCTGGCCTCTTGACCCTCACCCAGAATGCTGTGTGGATGAAAGAAAGGATGTCGACCAGTGACCACGTGTCCTCATTTCCTTGGAAGGATCAGAGCCCTTGCCTGGGGCAGAAGACAGCCAAAGTCAGCCTGAGCCTAGACACCTTGTGACCTGTGACACTGCCACCAGTGATAGATGTTGATTTCCATGCTCACCTATCTGCAGGTGGCAGATTCAGAGTGGTCGGAGGAGAAGTGTAGCTAGAGATCACACACTCACGGGGGCACGGGCAAAAGTTCAGGAAAAATATCTGACGTTGTGGAGCTCAAGCAGAGCCGGTCTAGGGCCCAGACCTCCCTCCTGTACGTGGCAAGCAGGTGATCCATATGCCCACATCCACAGACTCTGGACTGCTGAGGCCCTGGATGCCTGGATTTCGGCCTTCTCTTCGGAGAAGTGACGCACATGCAGTGTGCCACCAGCGGCTTTGGACCAGCAGAGGGTAAAATCTTGAAAATGGGGGCTTCAGTTGACTTTGCCTGTGCTCTCCTTTGGTTGAGTGACGTGCTGTTTTTCCTAGCAGGAGAAGGCATTCATGGAGAAAGGCAGATCTGATGTGTGCAGGCAAGGTATGTGCTGAGACGATGACAGCGTAGAGACTAGGATGGGATTTTCATACCCAGGCTAGGCTTCTGGCAGGTATGTTTCAGTGTTTTCTGTCCATTCCTCTAGGCCTGGTTTTCCCATACCATGTCTCAGCCAAATTAGTATTCCCCGCAAAGGCTTCCATCTGCCTGCAAGCTTCACCAGGCCAGGGTCTGCCTGTGGTGTAGCTCCCCTCAACAATCACTACTATCAAGACCTTCTACACAGACTACCTGCTCTTCTCTGCCCGTGGGCAAGCAGTACAGCCAGAGGCCTCCATCCTTTCATCTCTAGTCTCTCAGGCACTCCAAGTTGTGATGTGTCTCAGGGGTAGAATGAAGAGCTTTTGTACAATGAACTCAGAGAGAGAGAGAGAGAGGCAAGAGATGGTGAGTGGGGATGCCTTCCTACTGATATGCTCAGGAAAGTGGAAAACGGGTACCTGGCGTGCTCCCCCAGTTCCCTGAACCTCTCTGCACCAGGGGCTCCCATCTGCCTGCTTAGCTTTTCCCAGGTTGTACTAAAATCATGTGGCCACAGCCAGAGGTGGCCACTAAGTGTCATAGGTCACAATGGAGGGCCCTATGTCATAGGTCAGGTGGGCCAGATCTCTCCCATTGGCTTGGTACTTCTGACCTGGCGCCTCAGAAGCTGTACCCACTCTTCCGGGGGCTGGAAACATGGTGATGGTGAACAAGCTTTATTCCCGCACACCCATCCTTCACCTGGCATGCTGACCTGGCCCAGACCTCAGTGTTGATAAAAATTAATGTCCACCACGGCCCAGGTGTCACCATCTGGGATAAAGGATTCACGCCCTTGCCTGGGGCAGAAGACAGCCAAGGTCAGTTTGTGCCTAGAACTCTAGTGACTTGTGACACTGCTACCAGTGATAAATGGTGATTTCCACGATCACATATCCCCTGGTGGCAGAATGATAGTGACGGGACGGGAAATATGGCTAGAGAGCACACATTCACGGAGGCACCAGACAGAGTCCAGGGCCAGTAGTGGACGTCGTGGAGCTGAATGGCGAGCCAGTCTAGTGCCCAAGGCTCCCTCCTGTATGTGGCAAACAGGTCATCCATTTCCCCATATCCAGAAACCACTGGACTGTTGGCTCCCTGGCTGCCAGGATTTCAGCCTTGTCTTCAGAGGGCAGACACATAAGCAGTGTTCCACCAGAGGCAGTGGTCCTGTCGGGAACAAAAATCGGAAAATGGCAGTGTCACTTCATTTGGGCGGTACTGCCTTTAACTGAGTGGCATGTTATTTTTCCTAGCAGGATAAGGCATTCACGGAGAAAGGCAGAATTATATGTGCAGGCAAGGTGTGTGCTTGTAAGGCGATAAGGATGAGACCAGGTTGGCATCTTTAGTCCCAGGAGATATTCCTGGCAGGTATAGGTCAATGTTATCTGCCCATTCCACTTGGCAGGGTTTTTTTTTTTGCCATACAAAGGATCAGCGGAATTACTAGTCACCGAAGAGGCTTGCATCTGCCCACAAGCTCCACCTGGCCAGGGTTCGCCCGTGGTGAATTTCCTATGTAAGTCAATAGTATCTAAGACCATACAGATAGACTACCTGCTATTCTCTGCCCACGGGGAACCAGTACAGCCAGAAGCCTTCCCCCTATCGTCTCCAGGCTCTCTGTGAAGCACTGGTACTTGTGATGTTTCTCAGGGGTGGAATGAAGAGAACTCTCTGAAGGAATGCATACAGAGAGGGACCATAGATGCTGAATAAGGACACCTTGCCCACTGATATCCTCAAGTAAGTGGAAAAAAGGCACTTGGCCTACCTTCCCAGTGTCTTGAACCTGTCCACATCAGGGTTTGTCACATGTAAGGATATTCCCTGGGTGTGCTCAATTTCCGAGGTGAATGCCAGAAGAGACAGTTGAGTGTCAGTGGACAAAATGGAGGACTCTGCGGAATTGGCCAGTTAGGGTGGACATCTCCTATTGGCTCAGTGTTTGTGACCCATCTCATCAGAATTTCCACCCTGTCTTCCAGTGGCTGTCTCCATGGGGATAGGGAAAGAAGCCTTAGCCCCGCCCACTTGTCCTTGACCTGGAATACCTGGCTTGTTGACCCTCACAAAGACCCCTGTGTTGATGAAAAAAATAATGTCCGCTAGTGCCCAAGTGTCATCATTTCCTTTGAAGGCTTAGGGCCCTTTCCTGGGGCAGAAGACAGCCAAGGTCACCCTGAGTCTAGATACCTAGTGACCTGTGACACTGCCGCCACTGATAGGTGTTGATTTCCATGTTCACATATCCCCTGGTGGCAGATTCAGAGTGGTTGGAGGAGAAATGGAGCTAGAGAGCACATAGTCACGGGGGCAAGGGCCAAAGGTCATGAAAAATAGCAGACATCATGGAGCTCAAGTGGGAGCCCGTCTAGGGCCCAGGGCACCCTCCTGTACATGGCAACCAGGTCATCCATATCCCCACATCCACACACACTGGAATACCGGTGCCCTGGCTGCCAGGATTTCGGCCTTGTCTTAGGAGACCTGACACATGTGCAGTGAGTCACTGGAGGCTGTGGACCAGCAGACGGCAAAATGTGGAAAATGGAAGTTTCAGTTGTCTTTTCCTGTACTCTCCTTGGTGGAGTTTGCCATGCTGTGTTTCCTAGCAGGAGAAGGCATTCATGGAGAAAGGAGGATTTGATGTGTACAGACAAGGTGGAGACCAGAGTGGGATCTACAGACCCAAGCTAGGCCTCTGGCAGGTATGTGTCAATGTTTTCTGCCCATTCCCCTTGGCCGAGTTTTTCCATACCATGTGTCAGCCAAATTTAGTACTCTCCACAAAAGCTTCCATCTGTCTGCAAGCTTCACCAGGCCAGGGTCTGCCTGTGGTGTAGCTCCTCTCAGTAATCAAGACCTTCTACACAGACTACCTGCTCTTCTCTGCCCATAGGCAAGCAATATAGCCAGAGGCCTCCACCCTTTCATCTCTAGTCTCTCAGACACTCCAAGTTGTGATGTGTCTCTGAGGTAGAATGAAGAGATTTTGGAGGATGAACACATACAGAGACAGAGAGAGGCAAGAGATGCTGAGTGGGAATACCTTGCCTACTGATATCCTCAGGAAAGTGGAAAACAGATACCTGGCCTACTCTCCCAATGCCCTGAACCTCTCTGCACAAGAGGCTCCCATCTGCCTGCATAACCTTTACCAGGTTGTGCTGAAATCGTGTGGCCACAGCCAGAGGTAGCCACTAAGTGTCATAGCTCACAAAGGAGGGCCGTATGTCATTGGCCAGGTGGGCCAGATCTCTCCCATTGGCTCAGTACATGTTACCCAGCCCCTCAGAAGCTGCGCCCGCTCTTCCAGTTGCTGTCTGCATGGTGATGGTGAACAAGCCTTAGCCACGCCAACCCGGCCTTCACTTGGCCTGCCGACCATCACCCAGCCCTCTGTTTTGATAAAGATTAGTGTCCGCCATGGCCCAGGTGTCACCATCTGGGATAAAGGATTCAGGCCCTTGCTTGGGGCAGAAGACAGCTAAGGTCAGCTTGTGCCTAGATCTATAGTGACTTGTGACACTGCTGCCAGTGATAGATGGTGACTTCCACAGTTACATATCCCCTGGTGGCAGAATGACAGTGACGGGTAGAGAAATATCGCTAGGGAGCACATGTTCAGTGACACATCGGCCAAAGGCCAGGGCCAGTAGTGGACATCGTGGAGATGAATGACGACCCAGTCAAGGGCCAAGGATCCCTCCTTTATGTGGCAAACCGCTGGACTGCTAGGGCCCTGGCTACCAGGATTTCGGCCTTGTCTTTGGAGGAAGGCCACATACACAGTGTTCCACCAGAGGCAGTGGACCTGTCGGGAGCAAAAATTGGAAAATGGCAGTTTCACTTCATTTGGGCTGTACTGCCTTTGACTGAGTGGCATGCTATTTTTCCTAGTAGGATAAGGCACTGATGGAGAAAGGCAGAATTATGTGTGCATGCAAGGTGTGTGCTGAGAGGGTGACAAGGTTGAGACCAGGTTGGGACCTTTAGTTCCAGGAGAGGCTCCTGGCAGGTGTGGGTCAATGTTCTCTGCCCATCCCACTTGGCAGGGGGTTTTTCACCATACAAAGGATCAGCGGAATTATTAGTCGCCAGAGAGGTTGCATCTGCCCACAAGCTCCACCTGGCCAGGTCCACCAGTGGTGACTTTCCCATGTAAGTCAACAGTATATGAAACCATCCAGATAGGCTAACTGCTATTCTCTGCCCATGGGGAACCAGTACAGCCAGAAGCCTTCCCCCTATCATCTCCAGGCTCTCAGGCCCCTCATACTTGTGATGTGTCTCAAGGGTAGAATGAAGAGAACTCTCCAAGGGACCACGTACAGAGAGGGACCATAGATGCTAAATAAGGCCACCTTGCCTACTGATATCCTGAAAAAAAAAAACAAAACCCAGTGCCGTCGAGTCAATTCTGACTCATAGCGACCCTATATCCTCAACTAAGTGTAAAAGAGGTGCTTTGCCTGCTCTCTCAGTGTCTTGAAAATGTCCACATCAGGGGTTGCCAGAAGTAAAGATATTCCCTGGGTGTACTCAATTCCTGTGGCAAAAGCCAGAAGAGGCCATGGAGTATCGATGGACAAAATGGAGGACTCTAAGGAACTGGCCAGTTAAGGCGGACATCTCTTATTGGCTCGGTGTTTGTGACCAGTCCCAACAGAAGTTCCGCCCAGTCTGCCGTGGCTGTCTCCATGGTGATTGGGAAAGAAGCTTTAGCCCCACCTAAAATATTATTTTATTTTTACTTGACCTTCACCTGGCCTGCTGACCCTCACGGTGACCCCTGTGTTGATTGAAAAAAGTAATGTCCTCCAGTGCCCAAGTGTCATCATTTCCTTTGAAATGTCCCTTCCTGGGACAGAAGACAGCCAAGGTCAGCCTGAGCCTAAATACCTGGTTACCTGTGACACTGTCGCCAGTGATAGATGTTGATTTCAACACTCACGTATCTCTGATGGTTTCCCATGTCAATAAAAAGTTTCTAAGACCATCCAGATAGTCTATCTGATATTCTCTGCTTATGGGGAACTGGTACAGCCAGAAGTCTTCACCCTTTCATCTCCAGATTCTCCCTCAGGCACTTGTGATGTTTCTCAGGGTTAGAATAAAGAGATATCTATGAATGAACACATCCAGAGAGGGACCATAAATGCTGAGTGAGGTCACCTTGCCTACTGATATCCTCAAGTAGGTGGAACACAGGGACCTAGCCTGCTCTCCCAGTATGTTCAACCTGTTCACATCCAGGGGTGGCACCTGTGAAGATATTCCCTGGGTATGTTCAATTCCTGTGGCCAAAGCCAGGAGAGGCCGTTGAGCGTCCATGGACAAAACATAGGACTGTTCTGAACTGGCCAGTTAGGCCGCACCTCTCTTACTGGCTCAGTGTTCGTGTGGCGTCCTATCAGAAGTTCCACCCAGACTTTCTGTGGCTGTCTCCATGGTGATTGGAAACAAACTTTAGCCCCACCCACTCGGCCTTCACCTGGTCACCTGGCCTGTTGACCCTCACCCAGCCCCTGTGTTGATGAAAAAAATGATGACGGCCAGTGCCCGTGTGTCTTCATTTAGTTTGAACGATTAGGGATCTTTCCTGGGGCAGAAGACAGCCAAGGTCAGCCTGAGCCTAGATACCTAGTGACCTGTGACACTGCTGCTAGCGATACTGATTTCCACACTCACATATCCACTGGCAGCAGATTCAGAGTGGTTGAAGAAGAAATGTACCTAGAGAGCACACATTCGAGGCGACACAGGCCAAAGGCAAAGGAAGATAGTACACATTGTGGAGCTCAAGTTTCAACCTCACTAGGGCCCAGGGCTCCCTGTTGTAGGTTGCAAACATGCCATCCACATCCCCACATCCATAGACTCTGGACTACTGGGACCCTGGCTGCCAGGATTTCGGCATTGTCCTGGCAAACCTGATGCATATGCAGTGTGCCACCGGAGGCTGTGGACGAGCAGATGGCACAATTTTGAAAATGCTCGTTTTGCATGACTTTGCCTGTAATCTCCTTTGACTGAGTGGCTGAAGTGTTTCCTAGCAGGTGAAGGTGTTCATGGCGAAAGGCGGATTTGATGTGTGCATGGAGGTGTGTGCTGAGAAGATGACAAGACGGAGGTCAGGGTGGGATCTTCTGACCCAGGATAGGTGTCTGGAAGGTATGTATTAATGTTTTCTGCCCCTTCCACTTGCCTGGGTGTTTCCATACAAGCTGTCATTGGAATAAGTAGTCTCCGGAGAGGCTTCCACCTGTGAGCAAGCTTCACCTGGCCAGGGTCCGCCCGTGGTGTAGCTCCCTCATCAATCACTACTATTTAGACTTTCCAGATAGACTATCTGCCTTTCTCTGCCCATGAGCAACCAGTACAGCCAGAGGCCTTCCCCCTTTGGTCTTTTGTCTCTAGGCACTCTTTCAGGCACTCCAAGCTGTGATGTGTCTCAGGGGTAGAATAAAGAGAGTTCCCAGAATTAACACATCCAGAGAGAGACAGAGAGAGGTAAGAGAAGCTGAGTGGGGATGCCTTGCCTACTGATACTCTCAGAAAAGTGGAAAACAGGTACCTGGTATGCTCTGCCAATGCCCTGAACCTGTCCACATCAGGGGCTCCCATCTGCCTGAACTGCCTTTCCCAGGGTGTGGTGAAATCCTTTGGCCACAGCCAGAGGTGGCCACTGTGTCACAGGTGACAATGGAGGGCCCTGTATCATCCTCCAGGTGGGCCAGATCTCTACCGTTGGCTCAGTAGTTGTCAGCTAGCCCATCAGAAGCTCCTCCCACTCTTCTGAGGCTTGTCTCCTTGGTGATAGCAAACAAGCCTTAGCTTCACCCACCCGATGTTCACTCAGCCTGCATGGCCTGCTGACCCTCACCCCGTGCTCTGTGTTGTCAGAATTAATGTCCACCAGGGCAGAGGTGTCACCGTCTGGAATAAAGGGTTCGGGCCCTTTCCTGGGACAGAGACAGCTAAGGTCAGCTTGTGCCTCGATCTCTAGTGACTTGTGACACTGCTGCCAGTGATAGACGGTGACTTTGACATTCACATATCCCCTGGTGGCAGAATGATCATGACAGGAGGAGAAATATCGCTAGAGAGCACACATTCAATGAGGCACCAGCCAAGGGCCAGTGACCTTACTGGGCTACGTAGAATTGAATGGTGAGCCAGTCTAGGGCCCAAGACTCCCTCCTGTATGTGGCAAACAGGTCATCCACATCCCCACGTCCAGAAGCCTCTGGACTGCTGGGGCCCTGGCTGCCAGGGTTTCGGCCTTGTCTTCGGAGGCCAGCTACACCCTGTTCCACCAGAGGCAGGGGACACGTACAGAGCAAACATTTGAAAATGGCAGTTTCACTTCATTTTCTCGGAACTACCTTTGGCTGAGTGGCATGCTTTTTTTCCTAGTAGCATAAAACATTCAGAGATAAAGGCAGAATTATATGTGCAGACATAGTGTGTGCTGAGGTGATGAGGTTGAGACCAGGTTGGGATCTTTAGTCTCAGGAGAGGCCCCTGGCTGGTATAGGTCAATCTTATCTACCCTTTCCACTTGGCGGGGTTTTCCACCGTACAACGTGTCAGCAGAATTAGTAGTCGCCAGAGGGGCTTGCATCTGCCCACAAGCTCCACCTGGCCAGGGTCTACCCGTGGTGTATTTCCCATGTCAATCATCAGTATCTAAGACCATCCCGATAGACTACCTCATATTCTCTGGCCATGGGGAACCGGTACAGCCAAAAGACTTCCCCCTTTCATCTCCATTCTCTCTCTCAGGCACTCATGATGTTTCTCAGGGGTAGAATGAAGAGATTTCTCCAAATGAACACATCCAGAGAGAGACCATAGATGCTAATCGAGGTCACCATGTCTACTGATATCAAGTAAGTAGAGTGCAGGTACCTGGCCTGCTCTCCCAGTGTCTTGAACCTGTCCACATCAGGGGTTTCCACCTGTGAAGATATTCCCTGATGTGCTCAATTCCTGTGGCCAAACCAGAAGAGGCCATTGAGTGTCCATGGACAAAATGGAGGACTCTGCTGAACTGGCCAGTTAGACCGGACCTCTCCTCTTGGCTCAGTGTTTGTGACATGTCCCATCAGAAGTTCCACCCAGCCTTCCTGTGGCTGTCTCCATGGTGATTGGGAAAGAAACCTTAGCCCCACCCACTCCGCCTTTACCTAGCCACCTGGCCTATTGACCCTCAGCCAGACCCCTGTGTTGATTCAAAATATAATGTCTGCCAGTGCCCACATGTCATCATTTCCTTTGAAGGATGAAGGCCCTTGCCTGGGGCAGAAGACAGTCATGGTTAGCCTGAGCCTACATAGTGACCTGTGACACTGCCGCCAGAGATAGAATTTGATTTCCTCACTCATATATCCGCTGGTAGCAGATTCAGAGTGGTTGGAGGAAAAATGTACCTAGAGAGCACACATTCAAGGTGGCACAGACCAAAGTTCTACTCTGTCCTGTAGGGTCAGTTATGAGTTGGAATTGACTCAACAGCACACAACAACAAATGTATGATGGAAATTGAGGAGTACAAAGCTCCAAGAAATGGTCCTCCCTTCTGGGTCAAAGGATGGAGGACAGAGAAAACAGAGATCCAAAACCTTGGAAAAAAAGAAGTCTGGGAGGAAGATTGTTGGTGGAATAAGGACTGTGAAGGGCTACCATACATACTGAGGAATCTGAAGTGTAATGTGCATGCCTAAGGATGGAGACATGCTCATAAAAAAAAAAAATACTGACAAGGCCTTAGGCTTGCACCTCTGGCAGATCTTTGGGCTCCATGCAAACAGGAAGCAAATGCCAAGGCAGAGTTTTAGGCAGTCTGTGTTAGCATTGAAAGGATGTCCCAGTTCGGAGCCAATCTGCAAAGACTGGGAGAGTATTATTTTTTCTTTTTGGGTACAAGCATTTAAAGAAATCACTGTGAGATCATGAACTCACCATTGAGATAACAGAACAGAAACTTCCGTGGCCAGACATGACAAGGAATACAAGCTTTGCAGAAACAATTTGGAAATGTCACTAAGTAAATGGATGATTGGCCCTCAACAATTAAAAAAAAAAAAAAAACCCTAATTACAGGAGAGAACCGGCTTTTTCATAACCATAGTATATTATTTAAAATACCCAGAGTTTTCCTCCTTTTCTCAACTTTTAAGTCTTGTTTGATAGGCCTGTCCAATCTTTGCCTGAAGGGTGAACCTCAGGAGTGACTTCATTACTGAGCTGAAATGGTGTCCAGGGGTCATACTTTCAGGGTTTCTCCCATCTCTGTTTGGCTATCAAGTCCTGTCTTGTTTTTTGTTGTTTGTTTGTCTTTGTAGTCCTTTATTTATTTTTTAAAGTTAACATTCAAGTTCTTAATCCATCCGCAATTAATTTTTGTGTATGGTAGCAGTTAAAGCCCTGCTTTTATATCCTCCATAAGGTTAACCACATAAACCAAATTTCTTGTGACACTTGTTATTTTTATTTTAAATAATACTTTTTTTTTTTAGGATTCCTTAACTGGATTGTGTTTGTACTTTCATTGACTTTTATTTTTCAACTCCCTCCACCCCCCTAAAAAACAGCAAGTACACAAAACGTAATTTTCTGTACATAAAAAGCCTGAGATTTTTCACTACTAATTAACAATTAAGTTCTTAGGGAGGCAAGAGTAATGGTTAGATATAAGCTCTTTAAAGTCAAAGAAATTGGGTTTGAATCTTATGTCTATACATTTCTTAAATTTTTATCTCTTTAAAGGAAATTATTTAACTCATATTTCAGCATTTTTGTAGTAATGAAATAAAATAATTATCTTAAATCCCTTACCATGAGAACTGACATAAAATCTCAGTAATTTGCATATCTCTTGACCCACACAAGGAAGAACAAAAGATTTAAGTAATATGCTGTATAATGTCTTGGATTTGAATCTGTAACTTTTTCCCTGATGTATCTTTGAAATAAAGCCCAAACCCATTGCCATCAAGTCAATTCCAACTCATAGTGACCCTATAGGACAGAGTAGAACTGCCCCATAGAGTTTCCAAGGAGAGCCTGGTGGATTCAAATTGCTGATCTTTTGGTTAACAGTCATAGCACTTAACCACTGTACCACCAGGGTTTCCATCATTGAAGTAGAACCGCATATTTTCATGAAAGAGGAGTAAAGAATGCCTATCTCATTCTACAGAACTAAATGTATTTTTAAGCCCTTTTCTCATATATGATATTTTTAATTCCAGTTTTTCCAAACTAAGCATGTTCTTCTAAGAAAATGTTTTATTACAAAGAACAGTAATAATTAAAATATATTTAATGTATAACTATAAAAAGATGTCCTAGAAGAGGTCCAATCCTTGTAAATAATACTCAGGGTGTTTCGTATATTGAGATCGCTCTAAAACTGCTAAGTGACCAACCAATACATATGTTGAAAGTATCAGGAGTACTCCTAAAATACCATAACCATTCTTATCAAACTATTGTACTTAGTTTTGATCTGCAGCTTCTCAGAAAGCTTTCAGTATGTCTCTTTTCAGAGATGATTTGTAATAACTTAATAAAAGGAAAATAAGACAATGGTGCACTGCAGAGAATATACAAATTGGAAAAAAGATGATATAATGTATGTTGTTCCCAAAATATAGGGCATTGAAGCCTACAGTTTGAGAAAAAAGATTGGAGTTGGCATGTTGGATAGTAGTTTCAGCATCATATTTTGTCAACCAAGTTAGCACTTCATACACTGTGGAAAGGGAGGTTTAAGTTCCCTGCACTCAACCTTTTTTTTCCCCCTTCAGGTTATCCCCTCATCTCATTTCTAAGTTTGTATATTTATTCTTTTTTTAATAATTTTTATTGAGCTTTAAGTGAACGTTTACAAATCAAGTCAGTCTGTCACATATAAGCTTATATACACCTTACTCCATACTCCCACTTTCTCTCCCACTAATGAGTCAGCCCCTCCAGTCTCTCCTTTCATGACAATTTTGCCAGTTTCTAACCCTCTCTACCCTCCTATCTCCCCTCCAGACAGGAGATGCCATCACAGTCTCAAGTGTCCACCTGATACAAGTAGCTCACTCTTCATCACCATCTCTCTCCTACCCATTGTCCAGTCCCTTCCATGTCTGATGAGTTGTCTTCGGGAATGGTTCCTGTCCTGGGCCAACAGAAGGTTTGGGGACCATGACCGCCAGGATTCCTCTAGTCTCAGTCAGACCATTAAGTCTGGTCTTTTATGAGAATTTGGGGTCTGCATCCCACTGATCTCCTGCTCCCTCAGGGGTTCTCTGTTGTGCTCCCTGTCAGGGCAGTCATCGGTTGTGGCCGGGCACCATCTAGTTCTTCTGGTCTCAGGATGATGTAAGTCTCTGCTTCACGTGGCCCTTTCTGTCTCTTGGGCTGATAGTTGTCGTGTGACCTTGGTGTTCCTCATTCTCCTTTGATCCAGGTGGGTTGAGACCAATTGATGCATCTTAGATGGCCGCTTCTTAGCATTTAAGACCCCAGATGCCACATTTCAAAGTGGGATGTAGAAAGTTTTCATAATAGTATTATTTTGCCAATTGACTTAGAAGTCCCCTTAAGCCATAGTCCCCAAACCCCCACCCTTACTTCGCTGACCTTTGAAGCATTCAATTTATCCTGGAAACTTCTTTGCTTTTGGTCCAATCCATTTGAGCTGACTTTCCGTGTATTGAGTATTGTCCTTCCCTTCACCTCAAGTAGTTCTTATCTACTACCTAATCAGTATATAACCCTCTCCCTCCCTCCCCCCTCCCCCCTCGTAACCACAAAAGTATGTGTTCTTCTCAGTTTATACTATTTCTCAAGATCTTATAATAGTGGCCTTATACAATATTTGTCCTTTTGCTTATGACTAATTTCACTCAGCATAATGCCTTCCAGGTTCCTCCATGTTATGAAATATTTCACAGATTCGTCACTGTTCTTTATCGATGCGTAGTATTCCATTGTGTGAATATACCACAATTTATTTAACCATTCATCCGTTGATGGACACCTTGGTTGCTTCCAGCTTTTTGCTATTGTAAACAGAGCTGCAATAAACATGGGTGTGCATATAGCTCTTCGTGAAGGCTCTTATTTCTCTAGGGTATATTCTGAGGAGTGGGATTTCTGAGTCGCATGGTAGTTCTATTTCTAACTTTTTAAGAAAACGCCAGATAGATTTCCAAAGTGGTTGTACCATTTTACATTCCCACCAGCAGTGTATAAGAGTTCCAATCTCTCTGCAGCCTCTCCAACATTTATTATTTTGTGTTTTTTGGATTAATGCCAGCTTTGTTGGAGTGAGATGGAATCTCATCGTAGTTTTAATTTGCATTTCTCTAATGGCTAATGAGCGAGAGCATTTTCTCATGTATCTGTTAGCTGCCTGAATATCATCTTTAGTGAAGTGCGTGTTCATATCCTTTGCCCACTTCTTGATTGGGTTGTTTGTCTTTTTGTGGTTGAGTTTTAACAGAATCATATAGATTTTAGAGATCAGGCACTGGTCGGAGATGTCATAACTGAACATTCTTTCCCAATCTGTAGGTGGTCTTTTTACTCTTTTGGTGAAGTCTTTAGATGAGCATAGCTGTTTGATTTTTAGGAGCTCCCAGTTATCTGGTTTCTCTTCATCATTTTTGGTAAAATTTTGTATTCTGTTTATGCCTTGAATTAGGGCTTCTAACGTTGTCCCTATTTTTTCTTCCGTGATTTTTATCATTTTAGTCTTTATGTTTAGGTCTTTGATCCACTTGGAGTTAGTTTTTGTGCATGGTGTGAGGTTTTGGTTCTGTTTCATTTTTCTGCAAATGGGTATCCAGTTATGCCAGCATCATTTGTTAAAAAGACTATCTTTTCCCCACTTAACTGACACTGGGCCTTTGTCAAATATCAGCTGCTCATATGTGGATGGGTTTCTGTCTGGATTCTCAATTCTATTCCACTGGTCTATTTGCCTGTTGTTGTACCAGTACCAGGCTGTTTTGACTGCTGTGGCTGTATAATAGGTTCTAAAATCAGGTAGAGTGAGGCCTCCCACTTTCTTCTTCTTTTTCACTAATGCTTTACTTATCCGAGGTTTCTTTCCCTTCCATATGAAGTTGGTGATTTGTTTCTTTATCACATTAAAAAATGACATTGGAATTTGGATCGGAAGTGCATTGTATGTATAGATGGCTTTTTGTAGAATAGACATTTTTACTATGTTAAGTCTTCCTATCCATGAGCAAGGTACGTTTTTCCACTTAAGTAGGTCCTTTTTAGTTTCTTGCACTAGTACTTTGTAGTTTTCTTTGTATAGGTCTTTTACCTCTTTGGTAAGATTTATTCCTAAGTATTTTATCTTCTTGGTGGCTACTGTGAATGGTATTGATTTGGTGATTTCCTCTTCGATGTTGTTTTTGTTGGTGTAGAGGAATCCAAGTGATTTTTGTATGTTTATCTTATAACCTGAGACTCTGCTGAACTCTTCTATTAGTTTCAGTAGTTTTCTGGAGGATTCCTTAGGGTTTTCTGTGTATAAGATCACGTCATCTACAAATAGAGATAATTTTACTTCCTCTATGCCAATTCGGATGCCCTTTATTTCTTTGTCTAGCCTAATTGCTCTGGCTAGGACCTCTAGCACAATGTTGAATAGGAGCGGTAATAAAGGGCATCCTTGTTTGGTTCCCGTTCTCAAGGGAAATGCTTTCAGGCTCTCTCCATTTAGAGTGATGTTGGCTGTTGGCTTTGTATAGATGCCCTTTATTATGTTGAGGAATTTTCCTTCAGTTCCTGTTTTACTGAGGGTTTTTATCATGAATGGGTGTTGGACTTTGTCAAATGCCTTTTCTGCATCAATTGATAAGATCATGTGGTTTTTGTCTTTTGTTTTATTTATATGGTGGATTACATTAATGGTTTTTCTAATATTAAACCAGCCTTGCATACCTGGTATAAATCCCACTTGGTCGTGCTGGATTTTTTTTGATATGTTGTTGAATTCTATTGGCTAGAATTTTGTTGAGGATTTTTGCATCTATGTTCATGAGGGATATAGGTCTGTAATTTTCTTTTTTTGTGATGTCTTTACCTGGTTTTGGTATCAGGGATACGGTGGCTTCATAGAATGAGTTGGGTAGTATTCCGTCATTTTCTATGCTTTGAAATACCTTTAGTAGTAGTGGTGTTAACTCTTCTCTGAAAGTTTGGTAGAACTCTGCAGTAAAGCCATCTGGGCCAGGGCTTTTTTTGTTGGGAGTTTTTTGATTACCGTTTCAATCTCTTTTTTTGTTATGGGTCTATTTAGTTGTTCTACTTCTGAATGTGTTAGTTTAGGTAGGTAGTGTTTTTCTAGGAATTCATCCATCTCTTCAAGGTTTGCAAATTTGTTAGAGTACAATTTTTCATAATAATCTGATGTGATTCTATTAATTTCAGTTCGGTCTGTTGTGATGTGGCCCATCTCATTTCTTATTCGGGTTATTTGTTTCCTTTCCTGTATTTCTTTAGTCAGTCTGGCCAATGGTTTATCAATTTCGTTAATTTTTTCAAAGAACCAGCTTTTGGCTTTGTTAATTCTTTCAATTGTTTTCCTGTTCTGTAATTCATTTAGTTCAGCTCTAATTTTTATTATTTGTCTTCTGGTGCCTGATGGATTCTTTTGTTGTTCGCTTTCTATTTGTTCAAGTTGTAGGGACAGTTCTCTGATTTTGGCTCTTTCTTCTTTTTGAATGTGTGCATTTATCGATATAAATTGACCTCTGAGCACTGCTTTTGCTGTGTCCCAGAGGTTTTGATAGAAAGTGTTTTCATTCTCGTTGCATTGTATGAATTTCTTTATTCCCTCCTTAATACCTTCTATAACCCAACCTTTTTTGAGCAGGGTATTGTTCAGTTTCCAAGTATTTGGTTTCTTTTCCCTAATTTTTCTGTTAGATTTCCACTTTTATGGCCTTGTGGTCTGAGAAGATGCTTTGTAATATTTCAATGTCTTGGATTTTGCAAAGGTTTGTTTTATGACCTAATATGTGGTCTATTCTAGAGAATGTTCCATGTGTGCTAGAAAAAAAAGTATACTTTGCAGCAGTTGGGTGGAGTGTTCTGTATAAGTCTATGAGGTCAAGTTTGTTGATTGTAGCAATTAGGTCTTCTATGTCTCTTTTGAGCTTCTTACTGAAAGTCCTGTCCCCCTCTGAAAGTGGTGTGTTGAAGTCTCCTACTATAATTGTGGAGGTGTTTATCTCACTTTTCAGTTCTGTTAAAGTTTGTTTTATGTATCTTGCAGCCCTGTCACTGGGTGCATAAATATTTAATATGGTTATATCTTCCTGGTCAATTGTCCCTTTAATCATTTTGTAGTGTCCTTCTTTATCCTTTGTGGTGGATTTAACTTTAAAGTCTATTTTGTCAGAAATTAATATTGCTACTCCTGCTCTGTTTTGCTTATTGTTTGCTTGATTTTTTTTTCCATCCTTTGAGTTTTAGTTTGTATCTCTAAGTCTAAGGTGTGTCTCTTGTAGGCAGCATATAGACGGATCGTGTTTCTTTATCTAGTCTGAGACTCTCTGTCTCTATATTGGTGCATTTAGTCCATTTACATTCAGCGTAATTATAGATAAGTATGTGTTTAGTGCTGTCATTTTGATGCTTTTTTATGTGTGTTGTTGACAATTTCATTTTTCCACTTACTTTTTTGTGCTGAGACGTTTTTCTTTGTAGATTGTGTGTTCCTCATTTTCATAGTATTTGACTTTGTGTTTGCTGAGTCGTTATGTTTTTCTTGGTTTTTATTTTGAGTTATGGAGTTGTTATACCTCTTGGTAGTTACCTTAATATTTACCCCTATTTTTCTAAGTAAAAACCTAACTTGTATTGTCCTATATCGCCTTGTATCTCTCTCCATATGGCAGTTCTATGCCACCTGTATTTAGTCCCTCTTTTTGATTATTGTGAGATTTTACATATTGACTTCAATGATTCCGTTTTGAGCATTTTTTTCTTGTTAAAATTAATTTTAATCTGTTTTTGTGATTTCCCTATTTGAGTTGGTATCAGGATGTTCTGTTCTGTGACCTTGTGTTGTGCTTGTGTCTGATATTATTGGTTTTCTGATGAATTTCCTTTAGTATTTCTTGTAGCTTTGGTTTGGTTTTTGCAAATTCTCTAAACTTGTGTCTATCTGTAAAGGTTTTAATTTCGCTTTCATATTTTCGAGAGAGTTTTACTGGAAATATGATCCTTGGTTGGCAGTTTTTCTCCTTCAGTGCTCTATATATGTCATCCCATTCCCTTCTTGACTGCATGGTTTCTGCTGAGTAGTCTGAACTTATTCTTATTGATTCTCCTTTGTAGGAGACCTTTCTTTTATCCCTGGCTGCTTTTAAAATTTTCTCTTTCTTTGGTTTTGGCAAGTTTGATGATTATATGTCTTGGTGATTTTGTTTCTGGATCAATCTTAAATGGGGTTCGATGAGCATCTTGGATGGATATCCTTTTGTTTTTCATGATGTCAGGGAAGTTTTCTGCCAACAGATCTTCAACTATTCTCTCTGTTTTCTGTTATCTCTCCCTGTTCTGGGACTCCAATCACACGCAAGTTATTCTTCTTGATAGAGTCCCACATGATTCTTAGGGTTTCTTCCTTTTTAAAAATTGTTTTATCTGATTTTTTTCCAGCTATATTGGTGTTAATTCCCTGGTCCTCCAGATTTCCCATTCTGCATTCCAATTGCTCGAGTCTGCTCCTCTGACTTCCTATTGCATTGTCTAATTGTGTAATTTTATTGTTAATCTTTTGGGTTTCTGAATGCTATCTCTCTGTGGATTCTTGCAACTTACTAATTTTTCCACTATGTTCTTGAATAATCTTTTTGAGTTCTTCAACTGCTTTATTTGTGTGTTCCTTGGCTTTTTCTGTAGATTGCCTTATTTCATTTCTGAAGTCATCCCTGACGTCTTGAAGCATTCTGTAAATTAGTTTTTTTATATTCTGCATCTGGCAATTCCAGGATTGTATCTTCATTTGAGAAAGATTTTGATTCTTTAGTTTGGGGAGTTGTAGAAGCAATTATGGTCTGCTTCTTTATGTGGTTTGATACTGACTGCTGTCTTCGAGGCATCACTAAGATATTGTAGTGATTTGTTTTATATTTGCTCACTGAGTCTTATCTTGTTTTGTTTTCTTTCAATATACGTAGATGGGCTACTAGATTGCACTGTCTTGATTGTTGTAGTCCTTGAATCACTTATGTCCTATTACCAGCTGGTTAGGGCTGTTACCAGATATATAAGCCTAAGAGTCCATTCACTATTCTTGAGTAGGATCTGATTTTGGGTCATCAAGTGTGTGTTCACCTATCCACCTAGAGAAGTAGTGGTGATAGTTGTGTGCACCAGATTCTAGTAGCAGCAAGGGTTCACACTCCGGGGGGGCAGGATGCTGACAGGCTTCTGCCAAGTGCCAGTGAGGTAGGTGCGTCTCTATTCCTAGAGCACTTTGGTGGGTGGGCTCTGCAGCTGTACCTTAGGCACCCAATGCAAGTACCTCTACAGATTGGTAGGTGTCACCCCCCTTAGGCCCCTAAGGCAGGAGGCTAGGTGGTGTGGGGGGAGCTTCAGCCCTCAGTTCCCTGTGGTGGGTCAGTGAGGGCTCTGTTGAATATGCAGAGGTATCAGACCTGGGAAACTTGTCTTTGCAGTAAATCCGCTAAAAAAAAAAAAATGCAGTCAGATCCCTATCAGAAATGCCTTTGCATTATAATAGCCACCTTGTTCCCTGTAGGGATGAAAGCTCCAGACTGTGGATCACATATGCTTGGCTAGAGCTGGTTCTGTGCTTTCAGTCCAATTAGGGAAGGATTTTTGGTCCCTGGGTTTTTTGTGGTTGCTTCTCTCAGGCCAGAAGAATGGGTTAGGAAAAGACCAAAAAAAAAAGGGGAAAGAAAAACCGCGGAGCAGTTCTCCCTCTGGCTCAGGAAATTCCAATGTTAATGAAGCCGCCTGGGAAGGGGAGGGGAGGGTTCAGAAAAACAGGAGAGAGTAACACCCCGAAATATAGACAAAAGTTACTTATCTTGCTTGGGATGACTATTTTATCTGAGATTCCCGAGGGGCGTCTCTCCTATGTGTGCTGGCTGGGTAGAGATTGCCCCCGAGGGTCAGGCCCGTGACCCGTGCTTGTGCTGTCTCAGAAGCCACAGTTAGTTCCTCCGCTCCCAGTCCACAGCCCAGTGCCAAGGTTCCCCGGCTGGGATGCCGCACTTCTGGCTCCAAAACCAGTCGCTGCCTCCCGGTGACTTCTCCTCCTATCAGCCGTGTCGCTGCGCTGCCTGCATGCACTGGCTGGGCTTCCCCTGAGGTCAGTTCAGGGGGCTAGGGCTGCGCCCTGTATTTGTGCCCTCTCAGGATGCCATGCTCAGATCCCCTGCGCCCAGTCCAAAGCCTGGCACCAAGGTTTCCTGACTGGGATGCAGGCTCCAGGCTCTGAAAATAGTCGCTGCTTCCCCGTGGTTGTTTGTTCTCAGTCTCTGTCACTCAGGTCAACTCTTCAGATCTGTGTTTGATGGTCAGCGTTCGTAGATTGTCATGTATGTGATCGATTCACTTGTTTTTCTGAGTCTTTGTCACAAGAGGGATCCGAGGTAGCTTCTACCTAGTCAGCCATCTTGGCCCCGCCTCTCCTGTCTTCCTTTTTAAGTTAGAATTTTGTTCTTCGTTTTTCTCCAGCTCTGTCCATGACTCTCTATTGTGATCCCTGTCAGAGCACACAGTGGTGATAGCCAGGCACCATCTAGTTGTACTGGACTCAAACCGGTGGAGGCCATCATAGATGTGGTCCATTACTCCTTTGGAATAATCTTTCTCTTATGTCTTTAGTTTTCTTCATTCTTCCTTGCTCCTGAAGGGGTGATACCAGTGGAGTATCCTAGATGGCCACTTACAGACTTTACGACTCCAGACGCTACTCCCCAAAGTAGAATGTAGAACATTTTCTTTATAAACTATGTGATGCCAATTGAGCTAGACATTACCCGAGACCATGGTCCCCACAGCCCTCAGCCCAGTCATTTGGTCCCTCAGGGAGTTTGGATATGTCAGTGGAGCTTCCCTGGCCTTGCCTTCTACAAATTGTGCTGGCTTCCCCAATATTGTTTACTGCCTTACCCTTCACCAAAGATACCACTTATGAATTGTCTATTTAGTGTTTCTCCAGTCCCCCTCCCTTCCCTCGTAACCATCAAAGATTGTTTCTTTTTCTGTATAAACCTTTTCAGTACAATAGTGGTCTCATACAATATTTGTCCTTTTGTGATTAACTTATTTCACTCAGCATAATGCACTCCAGATTCAGATTCATCCACGTTATGATACGCTTCACAGATTCATCGTTGTTCTTTATCATTGTTTAATACTCCATTGTGTGTATGTACCACAGTTTGCTTATCCATTCATCCGTTAATGAGCATCTAGGTTGTTTCCATCTTTTTGCTATTGTGAACGATATGTAATGAACATGGGTGTTCTTATGTCTATTCCTGTGATGACTCCTATTTCTCTAGGATATATTCCTAGGAGTGGGTTTGCTGGATCATATGGTATTTCTATTTCTAGCTTTCTAAGGAAGTGCCATATTGTTTTCCAAAATGGTTGTATCATTTTGCATTCCCACCAGCAATGCATAAGGGTTCCGATCTCTCTGCAGCCTCTCCAACATTTGCTATTTCCTGTTTTAGTGATTTGGGCCGGTAATGTTGGGGTGAGATGGTAGCTCATTGTGATTTGAATTACATTTCTCTGGTGGGGAATAGCTAGTGAATTGTGAGCATTACTGCATGTGTCTGTTGGCCTCTTGAATATTTTCTTTGGTGAAGTATCTGTTCATTTCCTTTGCCCATTTTTTTCTCCTTTTTTATTTTTCATTTTATTGTACTTTAGATGAAGGTTTACAGAACAAACTAGTTTCTCATCAGAGAGTCAGTACACACATTGTTTTATGACATTGGTTAACAACCCCGTGACATGTCAACACTCTCCACTCTCAACCCTGGTTTCCCCATTACCAGATTTCCTGTTACCCCCTACCTTCCAGTCCCTGCCCCAGGGCTGGTGTTCCCCTTCAGTCTTGCTTTGTTCCATGGACCTGTTCAATTTTTGGCTAAAGGGTGAACCTCAGGAGCAACCTGAAAGCGTGCCTGGGGGCCATACTCTCAGGGTTTCTCCAATCTCTGTCAGGCCAGCAAGCCTGATCTTTCTTTTTGAGCTGGAATTTTGTTCTACATTTTTCTACAGCTCTGTCTGGGACCCTAAATTGTGATCCATGTCACAGGAGTCAGTATTGGTAGCCAGGCTCCATGTTGTTGTTCCGGACTCAGTCTGGTAGAGGCAATGGTAGACATGGTCCATTAGTCCTTTGGACTAATCTCTCCCTTGCATCTTCAGTTTTCTTCATTCTTCCTTGCTCCCGAAGGGCTGAGACCAGTGGAGTATCCTAGATGGCTGCTCATGGGCTTTTAAGTCCCCAGATGCTACTCACCAAAGTAGAATGTAGAACATATTCTTTATAAACTATGTTATGCCAATCGAGCTAGATATTCCCTGAGATCATGTTCTCCACAGCTCTCAGCCCAACAATTCAGGCCCTCAGGGAGTCTGGGTGTGTCTACGGAGCTACCATGACCTTGTCTCATTCAGGTTGTGCTGGCTTTCTCGGTGTTGTGTACTATCTTATCCTTCATCAAAGCTTCTACTTATCTATTGTCTATTAAATCTTTTTCCATCCCCACCCCTCTCCGTGCCCTCATAACTATCAAAGATTGTTCCTTTTTGTACTTAAACCTTTTCGTGAGTGTTTACAGTAGTGGTCTCACTCAATGTTTGTCCTTTTGTAACTGACATTTCACTCAGCATAATGTCCTCCAGATTCATCCCTGTTAGGAGATGCTTCACAGATTTGTCATTATTCTTTATCAGGAATGTGGAACAGGGTGTTATAAAAACAAAAAAAGGGGGGGGACTATTCAGTGTACAAAAATATATATAGTTCTGGGAAATTAAGATGTATCAAAAGTGACAACTCAATAGCTGGATTAGAAGATAAAGTTGAAAAAAATCTCCCAGAAGGTATAGCAGAAAGGCAAAGAGGTAGAAAATTAGAAAACTAGGAGATCCAACTTGTTAAAAATAGGGAATCAAATGGGGGGTGGGGGGAGAGAGAGAAGGAGTTTCAGTGGGGGAAGAAAACATCAAATACTTCAAAAATTTTTCAGTAACTAAAGAATATCATAGCTTCCTGGAATTATGAATTACGGCATCAAAATTTATTCAAGAAACATCGAGAAGTTTATTAATTGTATTATTTTACCAACCGAATTTATATAATCACTGGGGGGGGGATTAAATTTACAATAGCCTTTATATAGTGTCAAATGTTTTTCTTTAACAGAAGGAGTTTTGAAAACAATTATTTGGATGTCATGTATTAGACAAAAAAAAATTGAACCATGAATGGGGTTAACTGATTTTCTATTTAAAGTATCTGTTGGTACCACTATAGAACTGGCATCATTTACCCATTAATAGAACCAACATATGTGCACAAGAAAACTTGAAAAAATGAGCAAAATTAATTTAGAAGGCCAGCCATTTGATCTAATTGAAAAGTCATGTTTCATAGAGTGATATGTAATAGACCTGTGCTGTATATGTCAAAATGTCTTTAAAAAATACTGTCTTTGAGCAATGTTCTTAAAATAACCAGGAACTTTTGAAGTGGTTGCTGATGTTTCTTCAGCAGATATGTGCATTTAGATTTTCAGATTGTCAGTGATATCCCTGAGCTCCATGATGGACGGAAAATGTCAACAGACATTTTGGGAACTTACATGTTCATCATCAACTATCCTGAAACATGAAAATATAGTACTTAATATTTTACTAGACATGCACTTCAATTCGTAAACCAATTGCTACTAAAAGTATTTCTTGCAAAATAAAAAGTGTTACTAAACAAAAAATAACTAAATCATTGTAGATTTACACCAGACAAAAATGCTCATTCTATGAAGCAAGAGCATTCAAACTACACGCTAAGTGCTCTATGACAGGATTTCTCTCCGTCCCTATGTTTTGCCTATATTTCACATAAACCTAATATATAATGTCCCACATTCACTGACCATCTGACTGGCAGCCTGGTGACTTTATGCATCTTACAGGCCATAGCACAAGCCACTGAAAAACTACCTGCTAAATGAAGTAGCTGGCAGAAGCTTTAATACTTCTCCTACCAGGACCAGAGGCCATAACGAATTATCTAGAGATGCGTGATTTTTATTATTGATCATTCTGCATACTGTCCTTGGATGATAGAAGTTAGTTATATTGCACCAGGACAGGATCAGGAAAAAAGAGTTGGGGCACTGGTTATTGTCCATGTTTAATAACATTTTCAGCTGAGAGCTGCATGTGTATCTCACATATTACGGTACTAGATGGGAACATGCAAGAGATGGAAGTGCAAAACTGAGGTCTCTACTTTCAGCTTATGTTAGTTCTACTAATGACATTTCTTTAAAAAATGAAAAACCTTGGTCAAATATTAAATTGCATGGGGTGGTAAGACAAGAGGTGTAAACAAGACAGTTAAATCAGGATATTTAATCATTCAGTGTTACTTGTCTGATTTGCCAGAGCAAAAACCAGACGAGTTGGAGAATATTGGTGGTTAATCCTCAACTTAATTGTTGATGCCAATTGCAGCTGTCTTCCAGATCCATTGTCACTACTGGAAACTCTTATGTAGCTTTTGATTCAGTAAATGGTTTAAGTTGTATTCTATCAGCAAAAATAATCAGAAGCAGTTTGCCTTCACCTGGCAAGGACAGCAGCACACTTTCTCAGGACTATGTCTACAGACGATTGATCTATGACTATATTTAGAAACCAGGGAACTTTCATGTACTACCACCATGAATAAAGGACACAGTGTTTTTGGGACCACTTACTATGTGGTAACCCATAAGGCTTACAGCTCTAAAGGCAGTTCACAGCAAGAGAGCGCTCTGGAGCAGATCCAGACTGCAGTGCAAGCTGTCTTACCACTTTGGCCTCATGCCACAAGAAATGCAATGCTAATTTAAATGTCTATGGCAGATAGAAAAGGAGCCCTGGTGGTGCAGTAATTAAAGCACTTAGCTGCTAACTGAAAGGTTGGCAGTTCGAACCCACCAGGTGCTCTGCGGGGGAAAGATGTGGGAGTCTGCTTTCATAAAGATTACATCCTTGGAAACCCTATAAGGCAGTTCTACTCTGTCCTGCAGGGTCACTGAGTCAAAATCAACTCGACAGCAATGGGTATTCTTTCTTTTTTCTATGGTAGATCCCCTTGCCTTTGAGTAGATTCTAACTCACAGCAACCCTGTAGTACCGAGTAGAACTGCCCCATAGGGTTTCCAAGGACTGCCTGGTGGATTCGAACTGCTGACCTTTTGATTGGCAGCCAAACTCTTAACCACTACACCACGAGATTCTCCATAGGGATGCCTTATAAAGCCTTGGAAAAATCAAAGAGTAGAATTGCAATTGAGACCCTTAGCGTTTTTAGAGTACTGTCAACTATTCTCCATTTGATAGGCAGTTCCTACCTGGCTGTTTTCCCTGGGTGGTATAAATAGTTTATATTCTTGAATGATAACTGGAAGTTTGACAGTTTAAGCCCTCCCAGAGGCACGTCGGAAAAAAGGCCTGCAAATCTACTTCTGAAAAACCTGCCATTGAAAACCCTATGGAGCACAGTTCTACTCTGACATGCATAGGGTGCCCATGAGTCAGAGTCAAGTCAATGGAACTGGTAGTCTAGTAGTACCTAAGTATTGGGCAGTGGTAAATACTGACCTCTTGATCACAAGACACCATGTGAGTATGAGACCTTAGCTGCCTCTATCAGAAAAGAGGTAATTGGAACCATAAATCAGCATTTCAAGAAACAAGGAAATGAAAAGACGACCCACAAAATATGGGAAATTTTTTGCAAATCATGTATCTGGTAAGGTACTTATATCTAGAATAAGGAACTCTCACAACCCAAGAATAAAGAGACAAACAATCCAACTAAAAAATATGCAAAGGACCTGAATACATGTTTCTCCAAAGTATGTATACATATAGCTAATAAGCACATGAGAAGATATTTGGCATCTTTTCATGCCAAGACATGTAAATAAAAACCACAATGAGATAACACTCCACACCCATTAAGATGACTAGAATCAAAAAGTCAGATAACATCAAGTGCTGACGAGGATGTGGAGAAATAGGAACGCTGATACACTGCTGGTAGAGATGTAAAATTGTGCAGCTGGAAATCAGTCTGGCAGCTCTCAAACGATTAAACACGGTGTTACCATATGGCCCAGCAATTCCACTCTAGTAGATATATACCCAAGAGAAGTGAAAACATATGTCCACACAGAAATTTGTACGTGACAACTCATAGCAGAATTATGAACAATAGCCAAAAGGTAGAAACAACCCAATGTCTATCAATGAATAATTGGATAAACAAAATGTCATATATCCATACAAATATTATTCAGCCATAAGGAGAAATGAATTTCTGATTTATGCTACAACATGTATGAACATTGAAAACATTATGCTAAGTGAAATAAGCTAGACACAAAGGGACCAATATTGTATGATTTCATTTCTATGAAATACTGAAATTAGGCAAAATGCATAGAGACAGATTAATGCTTACGAGGGGCTATTGATCTGGTTATCACTGCTGAGTGTTCAACTTGACAAAAGCAGAATAAGAACCTCCATAAGCATCATTCCCAAGTTGGCCCCTGATGTTGGCTATGGGGACAGATTGCGTACATTGGAGCCCTTTTATCATGGAAGTTACAGTTACTTACCAACATTGGAATAGATCCTTATTCTACATATGATTTTTCTTTCCTTGCTAGCCTTGCTTCTACTTTGTTATTGTTAGGTGCCATCTAGTCAGCTCCAGCTCATGGTAACACTATGTACAACAGAATGAAACACTGCCCAGTCCTACACTGCTCTCATGATCATTGTTATGCTTGAGTCCATTGTTGCAGCCACTGTGTCAATTCACCTCATTTTTGGTCTTCCTCTTTTTCACTGACCCTCGACTTTACCAAGCGTGGTGTCCTTCCCCAGTGACTGGTCCCTCCTGATAACGTGTCCAAAGTATGTGAAATGAAGTCTCACCATCCTCATTTCTAAGGAGCATTCTGGCTGTACTTCTTCCAAGGCAGATATGTTCATTCTTTTGGCAGTCTGTGGTACACTCAACATTCTTTGCCAACACTGTAACAGAAAGCTGTCAATTCTTTTTTGGTCTTCCTTCATTGTCCAGCTTTCACATGCATATGAAGTGAATGAAAACACCATGGCTAGGGTCAGGCGCACCTTATTCCTTAAAGTGACATCTTTGCTTTATAACACTTTAAAGAGGTCCTTTGCAGCAGATTTTCACAATGCACGGTCGTTTGATTTTTGCTTCTAGTAGCACCACCATATGTGGACTCATAAATGCCTCATCTATACCACAGAATCACACATAACACCATCTATAACCAAGAAGATGGTCTTACAGAAAAGGCACTGGGGCTATGGGCTTATGCCATGAGTTTTACTATATGCCCCATCACCCAGAAGCAGGTGGCTTGATTGAAATGTGAAGTCACAGGACACCATCTGGGAGACAATACCCTGTGAGGTTGGGCACTCCTTCAGCATACAGTATGTGTCTTATACCAGCAACAAATGTATGGTGTCATTTCCCTTATAGACAGTATGCAATGGTCTAAAACCCAAAAGGTGGAAATGAGAATGCCTCCATATTATTACATATTACAATTACTATTACTGTTTTTTTTGTTGTGAGACACGGTTGAGTTCATTCCAACTCATAGCAGCTGTAGGTGCAACAGAATAAAACACTGCTTGGTCCTGCACCCACCATCCTCACAATCATTTCTATATTTGAATCTATTGTTGTAGCCACTGTGTTAATTTATCTAGTTGAGGGAATTTTTTTTTTTTTGCTGACCCCCTAATTTACTAAGCAAGATGTCCTTTTCCAGAGACTGGTCCCTCCTGATAACATTTCCAAAGATGTGAGACAAAAAATCTCACCATCCTCGCTTCAAATGAGAATTCTGGCTATACATTCTCTAAGACATTACTATGTCCTACTGTCATGGATTGAATCCTACCCCTAAAATTGTGTATCACCCTGGCTATGCAATGATTCGCAGTATTGTGTGCTGTCCAAGATTTTGTGATCTGATGTGATTTTCCTATGCACTGTAAACCCTACCTCTATGATGTCAATGAGGTGGGATTATCGGCAGGTATGTTAATGAGACAGGACTCAATCTATAAGATTAGGTTTTGTATTAAGTCAATCTCTTTTGAGGTATAAAAGAGAAAAATGAACAGAGAGACAGGGGGACCTCATACCACCAAGAAAGTAGTGCCAGGAGCAGAATGTATCCTTGGGATGCAGGGTCCCTGTGCTGAGAAGCTCCTAGACCAGGGCAGAATTGATGACAAGGACCTTCCTCTAGAGCCAACAGAGAGAGAAAGCCTTCCCCTGTAACTGGCACCTTGAATTCAGACTTCTAGCCTCCTAGACTGTAAGAGAATAAATTTGCCTTTGTTAAGCCATCTACTTGTGGTATTTCTGTTATAGCAGCACTAGGTAACTAAGCCACCTACGGAAGAGCCCACACCAGAGTGTGTCACCCCGTGAATGCCCAGACCATGGCATGGCTGCAGAGCGAGCCAGCCCCCCGTGGCCCACTGCCCAGCTGCCTACCAGGACGCTGGGCAGCAGCGCTGCTCCAGCTTGGTCTGCCGTGTCCCTCAGTGCCAGTGGATGGTGAGTGGCTGGGAGGTGCAGGGCCTGGGGTGGTGCCTGGGGTCCCGGTGGGGAAGGGGAAGCTCACTGAGGCTGCTCCTTCAGAAGGAATGCGCAAGCAGAGAGCCTGGGAGGGAATGAGGCAAACAGCCCTCCTGTGACCCAGCATCCCTATCCGGACCCTTCAAGTCTCCTCTTGCCCTGGTTCCGGCACGCTCTCTGTGCCGCTGAACCTTCCCTTTAGCACCAGGTGCATCCGGAGGGAGCCTGTGGTCAGCCCTTCAGTCCCTCCGCTAGCTTTCCCAAGATCTGCACGAAAATTCTTTAAGATAAAGTTGCCTCTAGGGTGCCCTCAAACCTATTCTGCAGAGATTTAATTTCCCACCATCCCTCATTTCTCAACATCTAAGAAATGTGTCTTCAGAAGGCAAGGCCAGTGTTTGGAAGACTCCTTCCAATATTTTGACTTGGTTCAGAAAGATCTGAAAGATGAGTGGGAATAAACTAGGCAAAGACGGGAGGAGAGTGTGCCCTGGGTAGAGGGAATAGCACGTGTAAAGGCCCTGTGCATGGCAGGGAAAATGGGAAACAGGATATCAGATAGAGTCTCTGGAGCCAAGGGTATAAGGCAAGGATGTCGTGCCACATGAGGCTGGAGAAAGAGATAGGGGCTAGATTATTGCAGAATCTCTGAGAGTCGACCCACTTTTGTTGTTTGAAGCTGCACTCAGCTTTTAATACTTTCCTTAAATTAGTGTGGTCAGAGCCCTGCCGTCAAGTCCATTTTGAAAAGCTCATTCAGCTGTATTTTGATTTTGAAACAAAACCTCCTTGATTTGGGGGAACTGAAAGAAGAAAGCTTCAAGGCCAGGAGCTTTCACACCCATGAGAGGTTTCCAGTTAGTCCAAGCTTGGTGAAGGAGAAAAACCCTTGGCTGATTTAGGATGCTTTGTAATGATATAAAATGTCTTCCCTATTTAGCAATGTTGGGTAAAACTAGAAGAAGACAGGGCAAAAAGAATAGTGATGGTTTGGGGAAAGGGGAAAACCAAGAGAAAAAAGAACTCCAGATACTGTCTTAGAATTTTCACTGTTTTTTGTCCTTAATACCACGTAAAGGGCTCTTTGCTTCTGATCAAGGATGAATGTCTTATTGCCGATAAAGACTGCTGTTAATTCTTTACTTAAGTTGAGATATACTTCATATAACATAAAATTCAATATTTTGGAGTGTCCAATTCTGTTGCTTTTACTCTATTCACTGTATTGTGCAACCATCACCACCATCTGATTTCAGAACATTCTGGAAGAGAGGAAAAAAAAAAAAAACTAATACCAGTCAGTCCACTATTAATTCTTTATGGTAGTATTTTTTTTTTGCTTGATTGACACTGAGATATGAAAATTAAGCTAATTTTAAAGAAGGCAAGTAGAATAAATAGGAGTCCTATTAACTTTTGAATTACATGTACTGTTGCACCAATTTTCATTCCTCTTAAAGAAATATCTGTGTAATCCAGGTTTTCAAGTTCATCCCATTATCACTGCTTAAGCAGAATGGCAGATAGGGATCAATATTTTGTGCTTATTTGACTTGATGTTGGGCAGAAATATCATTGGATAAAAAGAAAGACAACAGCAGCAGAGCACACGTTTTCTTGTTTTGTTAGGAATGCCTCCTTTCCTCCCTTCTTCTTCCTTTTCTGGTGGAGAATTATGGTTACACTTCCTTTTAAGAAACTCCATTTGCTGGAGGCAGGGCCAAGATGGCTGACTAGGTAGAAGCTACCACAGATCCCTTTTGCAAAGAAGACTCTGAAAAACAAGTGAATCGATCACATATATGACAATCTATGAACCTGGCCATCAAACACGGAACTAAGGAGTTGACCTGAGTGACAAGGGAGAGAAAAGCCGCACGGTGAAGCAGCGACTGCTTCTGGAACTGGCGTCCTCCGCCACAGCCCTTGAGCCCTTGCACTTCCCTGGTGCCAGAGTGGTTGGGCTGATCACAGCTTACTGAGATGGGGCAAACACAGGACGTAGCCCTAACCCCTAACCCCTAACCCCCTGGAGTAACCTCGGCAGAGACTCAGCCAGTGCAAGCAGGCTGCACACTGACGCGGCTGACAGGAGAACGAGAACCCACGGGGAAGCAGAGACTGTTTTCGGAGCCTGGAGCCAGTGTCCCAGTCAGAAAACATTGGCCCTGGCCTTTGGTCTAAGCACAGAGGAGCAGATCACAGCTTCCTGAGATGGCAAAAGCACGGGAAAAAGCCCTAACCCCTTGGAGAAACCTCAGTGGGAAACCCAGCCAGCGCATGCAGGCTACATGCTGACGCAGCTAACAGAAGTAGGAGAAATCACGGGGAAGGAGCAACTGGCTTTGGTGCCTGGAGTGCAGCTTTCCAGCCAGAAAACCTTGGCAATGGGCTTTAGACTAGGAGCGAAGGAGCTGATCACGGCTTCCTGAGACAGCGCAAGCACAGGATGCAGGCCTGACCCTCGGGGGCAATCTCAACCCAGCCAGCACACACAGGCTACACGCCTTTCTGGGATCTCAGATAAAAGTCTTCACCAAACAAGATAAGTAACTTTGTCTATATCGTGCTACTCTTTCCTATCTATCTGATCCCTCCCCTCCCTGCCCCAGATGGCTTCATTAACATTGGAATTTCCTGGGCCAGGGAGTGAAGTGCTCTGCGGGTTTTTTTTTTCCTAACCCATTCTCCTGGCCTGAGAGAAGCAGCAATTAACTATCTGGGAGAGAAAAATCCTTCACTGACTTTCCTTAACTGGAATCATACAGAACCAGCTCCAGCCAAGCAAAAGAGATCCACAGACTCTGGCTTTCATCCGTACAGGGAACCAGGTGGCTATTATAATGCAAAGGCAATTCTAATAGAGATCTGACTGTAATAGTTTTAGCAAAGCAGTGGAAAGACAAGTTTTGGAGCTCTGATACCTCTCTACCTATTAAACAGAGCCCTCGCTAATCCACAGCAGGGAACTGAGGGCTAAAGCTCCACCCACACCACCTAACCACCTGCTAAAGGGGTCTGAGGATAGTGACGCCTACCACTCTTTAGAGGTACAAGCATTGGGTGCCTAAGGTACAGCAGCAGAGCGCACCCACCAAAGTGCTCTAGGAATAGAGAAACTCCTACCTCACTGGCACATGGGGGAAGGCTGTCAGCATCCTGCCCTCCTCGGAGTGTGACCCCATGCTGCAACTAGAATCTGGTGCATACAACCACTACTCCTCTAAGTAAAGAGGTGACAGCCTACACCACACACTAGGTGACCCACAATCAGCACACCTAAGCTGATTCTGTTCAAGAATAGTGAATGGACTCATAGGCTCATATATTTGGTAACAGCTCAAACCAGCTGGTAATAGGACATAACTGATTCAAAGGCTACAGTAATCAAGATAGCACAATCTAGTAGCCCATCTGGGTATATTGAAACAAACCAAAACAAGAAGATAAACCTCAGTGAGCAAATATAAAATAAATCATTACAATATATTATAGATGGCTCGAAGACAGCAGTCGATATCAAATCACATAAAGAAGCAGACCATGATTGCTTCTACAAATCCCCAAATTAAAGAATCAAAATCTTTACCAAATGAAGATACATTCCTGGAATTGCCAGATGTAGAATATAAAAAACCAATACACAGAACGCTTCAAGACGTCAGAGATGATCTCAGAAATGAAATAAGGAAATCTGCAGAAAAAGCCAAGGAACACACTGATAAAGCGGTTGAAGAAATCAAAAAGATTATTCAAGAACATAGTGAAAAAATTAATGAGCTGCAAGAATCCATAGAGAGACAGCATTCAGAAATCCAAAGGATTAATAATAAAATTACAGAATTAGACAACTCCACAGGAAGTCAGAGGAGCAGAATTGAGGAACTGGAATGCAGAGTGGGGGAGTTAGAGGATAAGGCAATTGACACCAATATAGTTGAAGAAAAATCAGATAAAAGAATTAAAAAAAAGGAAGAAACCCTAAAAATCATGTGGGACTCTTATCAAGAAGAATAACTTGCATGTGTTTGGAGTTCCAGAACAGGGAGGGAAAACAGAAAATACAGAGAGAATAGTTGAAGATCTGTTGGCAGAAAACTACCCTGGCATTGTGAAAGATGAAAGGATATCTATACAAGATGCTCATCGAACACCATACAAGATAGATCCCAAAAGAAAATCACCAAAGCATATTATCATCAAACTGGCCAAAACCAAAGATAAAGAGAAAATCTGAAAAGCAGCCAGGGATAAACGAAAAGTCACCTACAAAGAGAATCAATAAGAATAAGTTCTGACTACTCGGCAGAAACTATGCAGTCAAGAAGGCAATGGGATGACATATATAGAGCACTGAAGGAGAAAAACTGCCAGCCAAGGATCATATATCCAGCAAAACTCTCTCTCAAATATGAAGGTGAAATTAAGACATTTACAGATAAACGCAAGCTTAGATAATTTGCAAAAACCAAACCAAAGCTACAAGAATTACTAAAGGAAATTCTTTGGTCAGAATATCAATAATATCAGATACAAATACAAAACAAGGTCACGGAACAAAACATCCTGATATAAACTCAAATAGGGAAATCACACACAAAAATATGATTT
The DNA here is from genome assembly GCF_030014295.1 of Loxodonta africana. Lineage (NCBI taxonomy): Eukaryota > Metazoa > Chordata > Mammalia > Proboscidea > Elephantidae > Loxodonta > Loxodonta africana. The sequence goes on along the minus strand of NW_026975079.1, from coordinate 137,620 downwards.
ATTTAAAAAAGAAAAAATGCTCAAAACAGGGAATAGTTGAAGTCATTATGTAAAAGATTACAATAATCAAAAAAGAGGGACTAAATATAGGAGGCATAGATCTTCCATATGGAGAGGAAAACATGGAGATACAAAAAAAAAGGACGATACAAATTAGGCTTTTACTTAGAAAAATAGGAGTAAATATTAAGGTAACAACAAAGAGGTCTAACAAGTCCGTACTTCAAAATGAAAACCAAGATAAACATAACGACTTAGCAAAAATAAATTCAACTACTATGAAAATGAGGAGCACACAATTTACATAGAAAAACTTCTCAGCACAAAAAAAGTAAGTGGAAAAATGACATTGTCAACAACACACAGAAAAAGGCATCAAAATGGCAGCACTAAATTCATACTTATCTATTATTACGCTAAATGTAAATGGGCTAAATGCACCAATAGAGAGTTGCAGACTGGATAAAAAAACACGATCTTTCTATATGCTGCCTACAAGAGACACACCTTAGACTTAGAGACACACACTAAAACTCAAAGGATGGAAAAAATACATCATGCAAACAACAATCAAAAAACAGCAGGAGTGGCAATATTAATTTCTGACAAAATAGACTCTGAAGTTAAATCCACCACAAAGGATAAAGAAGGACACTACATAATGATTAAAGGGACAATTGACCAGGAAGATATAACCATATTAAATATTTATGCACCCAATGACAGGGTTGTACAATACATAAACTTTAACAGAATTGAAGTGAGATAGACGCCTCCACAATTATAGTAGGAGACTTCAACACACCACTTTCGGTGAAGGATAAGACTTCCAGTAAGATGCTCAATAGAGACACGGAAGATCTAATTGCTACAATCAACCAACTTGACCTCATAGACTTATACAGAACACTCCACCCAACTGCTGCAAAGTATACTTTTTTTCTAGTGCACATGGAACATTCTCTAGAATAGATCACATATTAGGTCATAAAACAATCCTTTGCAGAATCCGAAACGTTGAAATATTACAAAGCATCTTCTCAGACCATAAGGCCATAAAAGTAGAAATCAATAACAGAAAAATCAGGGAAAAGAAATCTAATACTTGGAAACTGAACAATACCCTGCTCAAAAAAGACTGGGTTATAGAAGACATTAAGGAGGGAATAAAGAAATTCATAGAGTGCAACGAGACTGAAACACTTCCTATCAAACCTCTGGGACACAGCGAAAGCAGTGCTCAGAGGTGAATTTATATTGATAAATGCGCACATACATAAAGAAGAAAGAGCCAAAATCAGAGAACTGTCCCTACAACTTGAACAAATAGAAAGCGAGCAACAAAAGAATCCATCAGGCACCAGAAGAAAACAAATAATAAAAATTACAGCAGAATTAAATGAATTAGAGGACAGAAAAACAACTGAAGGAATTAACAAAGCCAAAAGAGGGTTCTTTGAAAAAATATAAAAAATTGATAAACCATTGGCCAGACTGACTAAAGAAATACAGGAAAGGAAACAAATAACCCAGATGAGAAATGAGATGGGCCATATCACAACAGACCCAACAGAAATTAAAAGAATCATATCAGATTACTACAAAAATTGTACTCTAACAAATTGAAAACTTAGAAGAAACGGATGAATTCCTAGAAACATACTACCTGCCTAAACTAACACGATCAGAAGTAGAACAACTAAATAGACCCATAACAAAAGCGATTGAAAAGTTAATCAAAAACTCCCAACAAGGGCTTCCAGCCAAGATGGCTGACTAGGTAGACGCTACCTCGGATCCCTCTTGCAACAAAGACTCAGAAAAACAAGTGAATCGATCACATACATGACAATCTACGAACCCTGAGCAACAAACACAGATTTAAAGAGTTGACCTGAGTGACAGAGACGGAGAATGAACAACTACGGGGAAGTAGAGACTGTTTTTGGAGCCTGGAGCCAGCGTCTCAGTCAGGTAACCTTGGCGCCGGGCTTAGGAATGGATGCAGGGGAGCTGAACACAACATCCTGTGATGGTGCAAACATGGGGCGCAGCCCTACCCCCCTGAACTGACACCGGGAGGGGGCCCAGCTGGTCTGCACGGGCGGCGCGGGGATGCGGCTGGCGGGAGAAGTCCCCGGGAGGCAGCGACTGGTATTGGAGCCGGGAGTGCAGCGTTCCAGCCGAGGAACCTTGACTCAGGGCTTTGGACTGGGTGCAGGGGAGCTGAGCAGGACATCCTGTGAAGGTGCAAACACGGAGCGCAGCCCTACCCCCCTGAACTGACCTCAGGAGGGGGGCCAGCCAGTCAGCGCGGGCTGCGCAGTGATGCGGCTGGTGGGAGGAGAAGTCCCCGGGAGGCAGCGTCTGGTTTTGGAGCTGGGAGTGCAGCGTGTAGTGGCAGTGGAGGAACTCACTGCGGCATCTGCGGGCCAGACCCTTGGGGGCAATCTCTACCCAGCCAGCGCACATAGGCAACACGCCCCTCGGGAATCTCAGATAAAAGTCATCCCAAGCAAGATAAGTAACTTTGTCTATATTCCGAGGTGCTACCCTCTCCTGTTTTTATGAACCCTCTCCTCCCCTTCCCAGGCGGCTTCATTAACATTGGAATTTCCTGAGCCAGAGGGAGAACTGCTCCACAGTTTTTCTTCCCCCCCCCTTTTTTTTTTTTGGTCTTTTTCTAACCCATTCTTCCGGCCTGAGAAAAGCAACCACAAAAAACCCAGGAACCAAAAATCCTTCCCTAATTGGACTAAAAACACAGAACCAGCTCCAGCCAAGCATATGTGATCCAGTCTCCAGCTTTCATCCCTACAGGGAACAAGGTGGCTATTATAATGCAAAGGCATTTCTGATAGGGATCTGACTGCATTTTTTTAGCGGATTTACTGGAAAGACAAGTTTCCCAGGTCTGATATCTCTGCGTACTGAACGGAGCCCTCACTGACCCACAACAGGGAACTGAGGGCTGAAGCTCCCCCCACACCACCTAGCCTCCTGCTTTAGGGGTCTAAGGAGGGTGACACCTACCAATCTGTAGAGGTACTTGCATTGGGGGCCTAAGGTACAGCTGCAGAGCCCACCCACCAAAGTGCTTTAGGAATAGAGACACACCTACCTCACTGCCATATGGGGGAAACCTGTCAGCATCCTGCCCCCCCCAGAGTGTGAACCCCAGCTGCTACTAGAATCTGGGGCACACAACTATCCCCACTACTTCTCAAGGTGGATAGGTGATAGGCTGCATCACACACTTGACCCAAAATCAGACTCTACTCAAGAATAGTGAATGGACTCAGGCATATATATCTGGTAACAACCCAAACCAGCTGGTAATAGGTCATAAGTAAGTCAAGGGCTACAACAATCAAGACAGCACAATCTAGTAGCCCATCCATGTATATTGAAAGAAAACAAAACAAGGTAAGACTCAGTGAGCAAATATAGAATAAATCACTACAATATCTTAGTCGTGGCTCGGAGACAGCAGTCGATATCAAAGCACATAAAGAAGCAGACCATGACTGCTTCTACAACCCCCCAAATGAATCAAAATCTTTCCCAAATGAAGATACAATCTTGGAATTATCAGATACAGAATATAAAAAACTAATTTACAGAATGCTTCAAGACATCAGGGATGACCTCAGAAATGAAATCAGGCAATCTGCAGAAAAAGCCAAGGAACACACTGATAAAACAGTTGAAGAACTCAAAAAGATTATTCAAGAACATAGTGGAAAAATTAATAAGTTGCATGAATCCATAGAGAGACAGCATTCAGAAACCCAAAAGATTAACAATAAAATTACAGAATTAGACAACGCAATATGAAGTCAGAGGAGCAGACTCGAGCAATTAGAATGCAGAGTGGGAGATCTGGAGGACCAGGGAATTAACACCAACATAGCTGAAAAAACAATCAGATAAAAGAATTAAAAAAAAATGAAGAAACCCTAAGAATCATGTGGGACTCTATCAAGAAGGATAACTTGCGTGTGATTGGAGTCCCAGAACAGGGAGGGAGGACAGAAAACACAGAGAGAATAATTGAAGATCTGCTGACAGAAAACTTCCCTGACATCATGAAAGACAAAAGGATATCTATCCAAGATGCTCATCGAACCCCGTTTAAGATTGATCCAAAAAGAAAATCACCAAGACATATTATCATCAAACTTGCCAAAACCAAAGATAAAATTTTAAAAGCAGCCAGGGATAAATGAAAGGTCTCCTACGAGGGAGAATCAATAAGAATAAGTTCAGACTTTTACTCAGCAGAAACCATGCAGGCAAGAAGGCAGTGGGATGACATATACAGAGCACTGAAGGAGAAAAACTGCCAGCCAAGGATCATATACCCAGCAAAACTCTCTCTGAAATATGAAGGTGAAATTAAGATATTTACAGATAAACACAAGCTTAGAGAATTTGCAAAAACCAAACCAAAGCTACAAGAAATACTAAAGGAAATCGTTTGGTCAGAAAACCAATAATATCGGATACCAAAACAACACAAGGTCACAAAACATCCTGATATCAACTCAAATAGGGAAATCACAAAAACAAATTAAGATTAATTAAAAAAAAATGCTCAAAACAGGGAATCGTTGAAGTCAATATGTAAAAGATCACAATAATCAAAAAGAGGGACTAAATACAGGTGGCATAGAACTGCCATATGGAGAGAGATACAAGGCGATATAGGACAATACAAGTTAGGTTTTTACTTAGAAAAATAGGGGTAAATATTAAGGAAACCACAAAGAGGCATAACAAGTCCATAACTCAAAATAAAAACCAAGAAAAACATAACGACTCAGCAAACACAAAGTCAAATACTATGAAAATGAGAAACACACAATCTACAAAGAAAACCGTCTCAGCACAAAAAAGTAAGTGGAAAAATGAAATTGTCAACAACACACATAAAACAGCATCAAAATGACAGCGCTCAACACATACTTATCTATAATTATGCTGAATGTAAATGGACTAAATGCACCAATAAAGAGACAGGGAGTCTCAGACTGGATAAAGAAACATGATCTGTCTATATGCTGCCTACAAGAGACACACCTTAGACTTAGAGACACAAACGAACTCAAACTCCAAGGATGGAAAAATATATGAAGCAAACAATAAGCAAAAAAGAGCAGGAGTAGCAATATTAATTTCTGACAAAATAGACTTTAAAGTTAAATCCACCACAAAGGATAAAGAAGGACACTACATAATGATTAAAGGGACAATTGACCAGGAAGATATAACCATACTAAATATTTATGCACCCAATGACAGGGCTGTACAATACATAAAACAAACTTTAACAGAACTGAAAAATGAGATAGACATCTCCACAATTATAGTAGGAGACTTCAACACACCACTTTCGGAGAAGGACAGGACATCCAGTAAGAAGCTCAATACACGGAAGACCTAATTGCTACAGTCAACCAACTTGACCTCTTTGACTTATACAGAACACTCCACCCAACTGCTGCAAAGTATACTTTTTTTCTAGTGCACATGGAACATTCTCCAGAATAGACCACATATTAGGTCATAACAAAAACCTTTGCAGAATCCAAAATATCGAAATATTACAAAGCTTCTTCTCAGACCATAAGGCCATAAAAGTGGAAATCAATAACAGAAAAATTAGGGAAAAGAAATCAAATACTTGGAAACTGAACAATACCCTCCTGAAAAAACACTGGGTTATAGAAGACATTAAGGAGGGAATAAAGAAATTCATAGAATGCAACGAGAATGAAAACACTTCCTATCAAAACCTCTGGGACACAGTGAAAGCAGTGCTCAGAGGTCAACTTATATCGATAAATGCACAAATACAAAAAGAAGAAAGAGCCAAAATCAGAGAACTGTCCCTATAACTTGAACAAATAGAAAGCGAGCAACAAAAGAATCCATCAGGCACCAGAAGAAAACAAATAATGAAAATTAAAGCTGAACTAAATGAATTACAGAACAGGAAAACAATTGAAAGAATTCACAAAGCCAAAAGCTGGTTCTTTGAAAAAATTAAAGAAATTGATAAACCATTGGCCAGACTGAGTAAAGAAATACAGGAAAAGAAACAAATAACCTGAATAAGAAACGAGATGGACCACATCACAACAGACCCAACCGAAATTAAAAGAATCATATCAGATTATTACGAAAAATTGTACTCTAACAAATTTGAAAACCTAGAAGAAATGGATGAATTCCTGGAAAAACACTACCTATCTAACACAATCAGAAGTAGAACAACTAAATAGACCCATAACAGAAAAAGAGATTGAAACGGTAATCAAAAAACTCCCAACAAAAAAAAAGCCCTGGCCCGGATGGCTTTACTGCAGAGTTCTACCAAACTTTCAGAGAAGAGTTAACACCACTACTATTAAAGGTATTTCAAAGCATAGAAAATGACGGAATACTACCTAACTCATTCTATGAAGCCACCGTATCCCTGATACCAAAACCAGGTAAAGACATCACAAAAACATAGATGCAAAAATCCTCAACAAAATTCTAGCCAATAGAATTCAACAACATATCAAAAAATTAATCCATCGTGACCAAGTGGTATTTATACCAGGTATGCAAGGCTGGTGTAATATTAGAAAAACCATTAATGTAACCCACCATATAAATAAAACAAAAGACAAAAACCACATGATCTTATCAATTGATGCAGAAAAGGCATTTGACAAAGTCCAAAAACCATTTATGATAAAAACTCTCAGCAAAATAGGAATTGAAGGAAAATTCCTCGACATAATAAAGGGCATCTATACAAAGCCAACAGCCAACATCACTCTAAATGGAGAGAGCCTGAAAGCATTTCCCTTGAGAACGGGAACCAGACAGGGATGCCCTTTATCACCGCTCTTATTCAACATTGTGCTAGAGGTCCTAGCCAGAGCAATTAGGCTAGAAAAAGAAATAAAGGGCATCGGCATTGGCAAGGAGGAAGTAAAATTATCTCTATTTGCAGATGACATGATCTTATACACAGAAAACCCTAAGGAATCCTCCAGAAAACTACTGAAACTAATAGAAGAGTTCAGCAGAGTCTCAGGTTATAAGATAAACATACAAAAATCACTTGGATTCCTCTACATTACCAAAAAGCACATCGAAGAGGAAATACCGAATCAATACCATTCTCAGTAGCCACCAAGAAGATAAAATATTTAGGAATAAATCTTACCAAAGATGTAAAAGACCTATACAAAGAAAACTACAAAGTACTACTACAAGAAACTAAAAAGGACCTACTTAAGTGGAAAAACATACCTTGCTCATGGATAGGAAGAATTAACATAGTAAAAATGTCTATTCTACCAAAAGCCATCTATACATACAATGCACTTCCGATCCAAATTCCAATGTCATTTTTTAATGTGATAGAGAAACAAATCACCAACTTCATATGGAAGGGAAAGAAGCCTCGGATAAGCAAAGCATTACTGAAAAAGAAGAAAGTGGGAGGCCTCACTCTACCTGATTTCAGAACCTATTATACAGCCACAGTAGTCAAAACAGCCTGGTACTGGTACAACAACAGACACATAGACCAATGGAACAGAATTGAGAACCCAGATATAAATCCATCCACATATGAGCAGCTGATATTTGACAAAGGCCCAGTGTCAGTTAATTGGGGAAAAGATAGTCTTTTTAACAAATGGTGCTGCATAACTGGATATCCATTTGCAAGAAAATGAAACAGGACCCATACCTCACACCATGCACAAAAACTAACTCCAAGTGGATCAAAGACCTAAACATAAAGACTAAAATGATAAAGATCATGGAGGAAAAAATAGGGACAACCTTAGGAGCCGTAATACAAGGCATAAACAGAATACAAAACATTACCAAAAATGACGAAGAGAAACCAGATAACTGGGAGCTCCTAAAAATCAAACACCTATGCTCATCTAAAGACTTCACCAAAAGAGTAAAAAGACCACCTATAGATTGGGAAAGAATTTTCAGCTATGACATCTCCGACCAGCGCCTGATCTCTAAAATCTATATGATTCTGTCAAAACTCAACCACAAAAAGACAAACAACCCAATCAAGAAGTGGGCAAAGGATATGAACACGCACTTCACCAAAGAAGATATTCAGGTAGCTAACAGATACATGAGAAAATGCTCTTGATCATTAGCCATTAGAGAAATGCAAATTCAAACTACGATGAGATTCCATCTCACTCCAACAAGGCTGGCATTAATCCAAAAAACACAAAATAATAAATGTTGGAGAGGCTGCGGAGAGATTGGAACTCTTATACACTGCTGGTGGGAAAGTAAAATGGTACAACCGCTTTGGAAATCTATCTGGCGTTATCTTAAACAGTTAGAAATAGAACTACCATACAACCCAGAAATCCCACTCCTCGGAATATACCCTAGAGAAATAAGAGCCTTCACACAAACAGATACATGCACACCCATGTTTATTGCAGCTCTGTTTACAATAGCAAAAAGCTGGAAGCAACCAAGGTGTCCATCAACGGATGAATGGTTAAATAAATTGTGGTATATTCACACAATGGAATACTACCCATCGATAAAGAACAGTGACGAATCTGTGAAATATTTCATAACATGGAGGAACCTGGAAGGCATTATGCTGAGTGAAATTAGAGGCAAAAGGACAAATATTGTATAAGATCACTATTATAAGATTTGAGAAATAGTATAAACTGAGAAGAACACATACTTTTGTGGTTACGAGGGGGGGAGGGAGGGTGGAAGAGGGTTGTTTACTGATTAGTTAGTAGATAAGAACTACTTTAGGTGAAGAGAAGGACAACACTCAATACACGGAAGGTCAGCTCAACTGGACTGGACCAAAAGCAAAGAAGTTTCCGGGATAAAATGAATGCTTCTAAGGTCAGCGGAGCAGGGGCGGGGGTCTGGGGAACATGGTTTGAGGGGACTTCTAAGTCAATTGGCAAAATAATACTATTATGAAGACATTCTGCATCCCACTTTGAAATGTAGCGTCTGGGGTCTTAAATGCTAACAAGCGGCCATCTAAGATGCATCAATTGGTCTCAACCCACCTGGAGCAAAGGAGAATGAAGAACACCAAGGTCACACGATAACTCTGAGCTCAAGAGATATAAAGGGCCACATGAACCAGAGACTTACATCATCCTGAGACCAGAAGAACTAGTTGGTGCCCGGCCACAACCGATGACTGCCCTGACAGGGAGCACAACAGAGAACCCCTGAGGGAGCTGGAGATCAGTGGGATGCAGACCCCAAATTCTCATAAAAAAAGACCACACTTAATGATCTGACTGAGACTAGAGGAATCCTGGCGGTCATGGTCCCCAAACTTTCTGTTGGCCCAGGACAGGAACCATTCCCGAAGACAACTCATCAGACATGGAAGGGACTGGACAATGGGTAGGAGAGAGATGCTGATGAAGAGTGAGCTACTTGTATCAGGTGGACACTTGAGACTGTGTTGGCATCTCCTGTCTGGAGGGGAGATGGGAGGGTAGAGAGGGTTAGAAACTGGCAAAATTGCCACGAAAGGAGAGACTGGAAGGGCTGACTCATTAGGGGGAGAGTAAGTGGGAGTATGGAGTAAGGTGTATATAGGCTTATATGTGACGGACTGACTTGGTTTGTAAATGTTCACTTAAAGCTCAATAAAAATTATTTAAAAAATTTTTTTAATTCATATGGGTGAAAATGTACATTAAACTCTCTATTACATGTCATGATCAAGTTTTTAGTAGTGTGTAATACTTTAGTTTAAAGTCAGATTTATTTATTTTTAATGTTAAAGAACATCATACAATTTTCCGACATTAATTCATTGGGATTTTCATCCTATTTTGCTCTTTTATCTTTGTGTGCGATTAGGACTTCTCATAGGTGTTGGGAAGAACAAGGTGGGTGAAAACTTTACAGTAAGATATTTCATTCTTTTTGAAATTACGATGATTTTCTTCATCAAAGGTTTATAGACAGTTTTGGTCTTTTTGCATCACATGGTGTAATTACGAAGGCTTAGATGATATCTGTGTTAAAAGAGCATTAAAAATAATTTTTTTCTGTATATTAATTTTCCCACCCTTGAAAATACTGAAGTTCATTTTGTGTGTACTGGGGTGGTGATGGTAATATTTAATAATTGTAACAATACCTCTCATAGAGCCCTCCCTCTGTGCCCGTTTCTGTAGTTACCACTTCACACTTATTTAATCCTTCCAAAATCTGTATGTGATTGATATTATATCCTTTTAACTGACCCAGTTTAATGACACAAATTTTCCAAGATACCATAGTTGGTAAGTGACAGAGTCAGGATCTGAGCCCAAACAATCTGTTTTCACAGTTAGATCTTTTATACCATGGCTTCTTTGTGAACTAAAGATTGTGCCCAGTGCCTGGATGACTAGACAACTCCAAGATGAAGAGTCTCAATGTCTTATCAGCTGAGTCAGTGAACTCTTCCTTATTTTACGACAAATTCTCTATTATGTTGTCTAGTGGCATCCTACAGGATTTACGTGGATCTTTTTCAGCACAGCCAACCAAAGCTAAGGTATGGATATGGATAAGCTATCGCAGCTGCCTTCCCTGCCCTTGCACTATCACTTTGTGTCCTACCTGTGCCCGGTGGACCGTCTGCTTCAGGCACTGCCGCTTCCAGCATTGGGTGGAAAGCTGGAAAGGCTATGAAAGAGATGGGGCTGGAGCAAGGAGGTCTAGGGAAGCAGAAAGGGGAAGTCATTGGGAAACTTTTTATGGAGTCAGAATCAAGGCTCTAAAGCAGGTTTTCTAGTTCTCAGTGCTGCCCAATAATTGCATCTTTCCGTTGATTAGTCTATTCTTTAGTATTCTATCCAACAAATGTTTATTGAGTGCTGCTATGTACTGGGCACTGTTCTAGGCAGTGGGTATCCAGCAGTGAATGAAAAACGGCAAGACTCTGCCCTCATGGAACATACATCCTATAGTCAGGAAGATAGATAATAAATAAACAGACAAATAAGATGGTGAAATGTGCTTTGGAGAAAAGCATGAAGCTGCATAAGAGGAAAGGGAATTCTAGGAGAGGGTGAGAAGGTAGATGCGGGAAGGAGGATTGCTTTTAATGTAGGGTAGAAAGGAAGGTGTCTATGATAAGGTGACATTTGAGTCGAGCACAAGCCGTGGGAATGGCTGAAGAAAGACCATTTCAGGAGAGGACACAAGTACAAAGGTCCTGAGGCAAGAGCATGCCTGATGTGTTAGAGAAACAGTAAGGAAACCAGAAAGGCTGTAATGGAGCAAGGGGGGAATGCAGTAGGAGGTGAGACCAAAGTAGTAATGGAAGCCAGATCATGTAGGACTTGTTAGCCACTTAGAGGACTTTGACTTTTCCTTTGAGAGAAAAGGCAAAGTTTAAGTAGAAGAGTGACATAATATGACTTATGTTCCATACAAGCATTCCCTTCCCCCACACTTTACCTCTGCATGAACATTACAAAACTTTACACCCAAAAGAATAAGTTCCTTTTACCTATACATCATGTTGGCTTTCAACAGAAAATTACAAGGCATACTATAAAGCAAAAAACAATCTGAAGAGAAAGGGCAGGTATCACAAGCAGACTCAGATAATGCCAGAGGTGTTAGAATTATCAGACTGGGGATTTCAAATGACTATGATTAATATGTTAAGGGCTCTGATGGAAAAAGTGGACAACAGGCAAGAATAGATGAGTAGTCTAACCAAAAAAATTGTGAACAATAAGGAAATGTGAGAAATCAAAATTTGCAGCAGAAATGAATAAGGCATTTGATGCACCTACTGGAAATAGCTGAGGGAAGAATCAGTGAGCTTGAAGATATTTCAGTAGCAACTTCTCAAACTGAAAGTCAAAGAGAAAAAAGATTGGAGGGAAAAAAGGACTATCCAAGAACTGTGGGGCAATCACAAAACATGTAACATATGCATAATGGGAATACTAAGAGGAGAAGAGAGAAAGGAACAGAAGAAAGACTTGAAGCAGTAAGGACTGAGAATTTTCCAAAATTGTTGACAGACACCAAACTACAAATCCAGTAGCCCCAGAAAACACTGAAATAAAAAAAAAAAAATTTTTTTTTCACCAAGCAAGATAAATTCAAAACCAAAACCTGTTGCTGTCGGGCCGATTCCGACTCATAGTGACAAAGCAAGGTATATACGAAAAAATCTGCACCCAGGCATATCATATTCAAATTGCAGAAAGTCAAACAAAAAGAGATAGTAACACCTCTTCCTTTTTAATTGTTAGAACACATAGAGAAATCAGTAAGGATATAAAAGATTTGAATAGCATTATCAACCAAATTAACCTAATTGCCATTTACAGAAAGAATACACTTAACCATTGCAGAGTCTAATTCTTTGCAAGTATACATGCAGCATTCATCAAACTAGACCATATAACCCAAATTCTAACTCGTGGTGACCCCATGTGTTACGGTAGAACTGTTCCATAGGGTTTTCTTGGCTCTAATCTTTATGGAAGCAGATTGCCAGGCCCTTATTCTGTGGTGCCACTGGGTAGGTTTGAACCACCAACCTTCAGGTTAGTAGACAAAAGCAAACCACTTGTGCCACCTAAGGACTTTAGATACCCATTGCTAGTGAGTCAGTTTTGACTCATAGCGACCCTAGTACTGGGTATAAGTGCCTCATAGGGTTTCCAAGGCTGTAATCTTATGGAAGAAGACTGCCACATCTTTCTCCTACAAAGCAGCTGGTGCATTCGGACCTCTAAGCCTTCGGTTAGCATCCGAGTGCTTAACCAATGTACCACCAGGGGACCTTAAGTACCTTATACTGTTGAGTCGATTCTGATTCATAGTGACTCCATCGGACAGAGTAGAACTGCCCCATGAAGTTTCCATGGAGCCACTGGTGAATTCAAACTGCTGACCTTTTGGTTAGCAGCCACATCCCTTAACCACTATGCCACTGCCCTAAAACAGCTTTCAATACATTTAGGAGGATCGGCATCATAGAGTATGTTATCTGACCACAATGCTATGAAATTAGAAACCAATAACAATAAAATATCTATAAATTTTCCAAATAGTAGAAAATTAAGCAGTGTACTTCTAAATAATTCTTGGTTCAAAGAAGAAATCACAAAGGAAATTAGAAAATACTCTTTCTGGTATAATAATATGTTTCTAGTGAAGGCTTACATAGCAGTTTAGGTTCTCATTCAACAATTTCTGCACAGATTGTTCAGTGACATTGGGTACATTCTTCATGATTCGTGAACTTTCTCAATATTTCTGTTGTGGTTGTTCCACTTTCATTAATCTAGTTGCCCTGCCTCCTTGCATTCTTACCTTGGTTTTAAAGTAATTGTTGACTATTTGGTCTCATAAAGATGATTTTTTATAGGATCACAGTAGTCATGGGTGGTATTCTTTAAAAAAATTTCTTTTTTTTTATCTATTATTTAGCTAAAAGATAACCTCAGGGTCTAGTTTCAGTTCAAGGTTTAAAGAGTATCTCAGGACAGTAGTCCTGCAGTCTCAACCAGTTGAGTAAGTCTGGTTTTTGTTTAGTTTTTTATGAATTTGAGGTTCTGTTCCACATTTTTGTCCCATACTATCAGGGTCCATCTACTGTGGCCCTGATAAGAATGGTCGGAGGTGGTAGCCGGGCACCATCTAGTTTTTTTCTGGTAGATGAGGTCATGGCTCATGCAGACTCTTTGTCCTGTGTAGACTAGTTTCTTCTTTGAGCCTTTGGTTTCTTTCTTTCTTTTGTTCTGGAGGAGTAGAGACCAATAGTTGTATCCTAGATAGGCAATTGCAAGCTTCCAATAATCTAATTCCCCTGACTCTTACATTCTTATCTTTGTTTTAAAGTAATTGTTTACCATTTGCTCTCATATAGATGATTTTTTTAAAGGGGCACATTACTTATGAGAGGTATTCGTTATTTTGTGAGCCAATCTATTATTTAGCTACTGGGATTAGTTTCAGTCCAAAGTTTGAAGAGTATCTCAAAGCAGTGATTTCAGGGAGTCCTCAAGTGTGAACCAGTCCAGTAAGACCCCTCTTTTTCTATATTTGATGATAAATATATATTTTCTATTTTGCTTTAAGTGGAAGTTTACAAATCAAGTCAGTCTCTCTCATAAAAACTTATATACACCTTGCTACCAAAACCAAACCCACTGCCATTGAGTCAATTCCGACTCATAGGGACCCTATAGGGCAAAGTAGAACTGCCCTGTAGAGTTTCCAAGGAGCACCTAGGTGGATTCGACCCGCTGACCTTTTGGTTAGCAGCTGTAGCACTTAACCACTACTCCACCAGGGTTTCATATACACCTTGCTACGTACCCCCAATTACTCTCCCCCCTAATGAGACAGCCTGCTCCCTCCTTCCACTCTCTTTTTCCATGTCCATTTTGCAAGCTTCTAAGCCCCTCTACCCTGCCATCTCCCCTCCAGTCAGGAGGTGCCAACATAGTCTCAAGTGTCCACCTGGTCCAAGTAGTTCACTCCTCACCAACATCCCTCTACTACCCATTGTCCAGTTCAATCCATGTCCGACAAGCTGGCTTCTGGAATGGTTCCTGTCCTGGGCCAACAGAAGGTCTGGGGACCATGACCACTGGGGTCCTTATGAGAATTTGGGGTCTGTATCCCACTGTTCCCCTGCTCCCTCAGGGGTCCTCCGCTGTGTTCCCTGTCAGGGCAGTCATCGGTTGTGGCTGGGCACCATCTAGATCTTCTGGTCTCAGGATAATGTAGTCTCTGGTTCATGTAGCCCTTTCTGTCTCTTGGGCTTGTAATTACCTTGTGTCCTTGGTGTTCTTCATTATCCTTTGATCCAGGTGGGTTGAGACTCATTGATGCACCTTAGATGGCTGCTTGCTAGCATTAAGATCCCAGACGCCACCCTTCAAAGTGGGATGCAGAATGTTTTCTTAATGGATTTTATTATGCCAATGGACTTAGATGTCCCCTGAAACCACGGTCCCCAAACCCCTGTCCCTGCTTCGCTAACCTTTGAAGCATTCAGTTTATTCAGGAAACTTCTTTGCTTTTGGTTTAGTCCAGTTGTGCTGACCTCCGCTGTATTGACTGTTGTCCTTCCCTTCACCTAAAGTAGTTCTTATCTACTATCTAATTAGTAAATATCCTTCTCCCACCCTCCCTCCCTCCCTCCTCTCATAACCGCAAAACAATGCATTCTTCTCAGTTTAAACTATTTCTCAAGATCTTATAATAGTGGTCTTATACAATATTTGTCCTTTTGCAACTGACTAATTTCACTCAGCATAATGCCTTCTGGGTTCCTGCATGTTATGAAATGTTTCACAGATTCATCACTGTTCTTTATTGATGCGTAGTATTCCATTGTGTGAATATACCATAATTTATTTACCCATTCATCCTTTGATGGGTACCTTGGTTGCTTCCATTTTTTTGCTATTGTAAATAGTGCTGCAATAAACATGGGTGTGCATATACCTGTTAGTGTAAAGGCTCTTATTTCTCTAGGATATATTCCGAGGAGTAGGGTCGCTGGGTCCTATGGTAGTTCTATTTCTAGCTTTTTAAGGAAGCGCCGAATAGATTTCCAAAATGGTTGTACCATTTCACATTCCCACCAGCGGTGTATAAGTGTTGCAATGTCTCCAAAGCCTCTCCAACATTTATTATTTTGTGTTTTTGGATTAATGCCAGCCTTGTTGGAGTGAGATGGAATCTCATTGTAGTTTTGATTTGCATTTCTCTAATGGCTAATGATCGAGAGCACTTCATGTATCTGTTAGATGCCTGAATGTCGTCTTTAGTGAAGTGTCTGTTCATATAGTTTTCCCATTTTTAATTGGGTTGTTTGTCTTTTTGTAGTTGAGTCTTAGCAAAATCATGTAGACTTTAGAGATCAGGTGCTGGTAGGAGATGTCATAGCTGAAAATTTTTTCCCAATCTGTAGGTGGTCTTTTTACTGTTTTGGTGAGGTCTTTAGATGAGCGTAGGTGTTTGATTATTATTAATAGCTCCCAGTTATCTGGTTTCTCTTCAGCATTTTTAGTAATGTTTTGTATTCAGTTTATGCCATGTATTAGGGCTCCTAACGTTGTCTCTATTTTTTCTTCCATGATCTTTATCGTTTTAGACTTTATGTTTATGTCTTTGATCCATTTGGAGTTAGTTTTTGTGCATGATCTGAGGTATGGGTCCTGTTCCAGTTTTTTGCAGATGGATATCCAGTTATGCCAGCATCATTTGTTAAAAAGACTGTCTTTTCCCCAATTAACTGACACTGGGCCTTTGTCAAATATCAGCTGCTTGTATGTGGATGGATTTATATCTGGATTCTCAATTCTGTTCCATTGGTCTATGTGTCTGTTGTTGTACCAGGCTCTTTTAACTACTGTGGTGGTATAATAGGTTCTAAAATCAGGAAGAGTGAGGCCTCCCACTTTCTTCTTCTTTTCCAGCAATGCTTTACTTATCCAGGACTTCTTTCCCTTCCATACGAAGTTGGTGGTTTGTTTCTCTATCTCATTAAAAAATGTCACTGGAATTTGGATCAGAATTGCATTGTATATATAGATGGCTTTTGGTAGAATAGACATTTTTACAATGTTAAGTCTTCCTATCCATGAGCAAGGTATGTTTTTCCACTTACGTATGTCCCTTTTGGTTTCTTGTAGTAGTACCTTGCAGTTTTCTTTGTATAGATCTTTTACGTTTCTGGTTAGATTTATTCCTAAGTATTTTATCTTCTTCGGGGCTACTGTGAATGGAATTGATTTGATGATTTCCTCATTGATCTTCTTTTCGTTGATGTAGAGGAGTCCAAATAATTTTTGTATGTTTATCTTGTAACCTGATACTCTGCTGAACTATTAGTTTCAGTAGTTTTCTTGAGGATTCTTTAGGGTTTTCTGTGTATAAGATCATGTCATCTGCAAACAGAGATATTTTTACTTCTTCCTTACCAATCTGGATGCCCTTTATTTCTTTATCCAGCCTAATTGGTCTGGCTAGGACCTCCAGCACAATGTTGAATAAGAGTGGTGATAAGGGGCATCCTTGTCTGGTTCCCATTGTTAAGGGGGATGTTTTTAGAATGTCTCCATTAAGGATGATGTTGGCTGTTGGTTTTGTATAAATGCCCTTTATTATGCTGAGGAGTTTTCCTTCTATTCCTATTTTGTTGAAAGTTTGTATCATGAATGGGTGCTGGACTTTGTCAAATGCCTTTTCTGCATCAATTCATAAAATCAAGTGGTTCTTGTATTTTGTTTTATTTATATGGTGGATTACACTAATTGTTTTTCTAATATTCAACCATCCTTGCATTAAAAAAAATACCTGGTATAAATCCCACTTGGTTGAGGTCGATTATTTTTTAGATATGTTGTTGAATTCTATTGGCTAGAATTTTGTTGAGGATTTTGCATCTATGTTCATGAAGGATATAAGTCTGTAATTTTCTTTTTTTGTGTTGTCTTTAGCTGGTTTTGGTACCAGGGATATGCTGGCTTCATAGAATAAGTTAGGGAGTATTCCATCCTTTTCTATGCTTTGAAATACCTTTAGTAGTAGTGGTGTTAAGTCTTCTCTGAAAGTTTGGTAGAACTTTACAGTGAAGCCGTCAGGACCAGGGTTTTTTTTGGGGGGAGGGGGGAGTTTTTTGATTACCTCTTCAATCTCTTTTTTGTTATGGATCTATTTAGTTGTTCTACTTCTGTTTGTTTTAGCTTAGGTAGTTAGTGTGTTTCTAGGAATTCATCGATTTCTTCTAGGTTTTCAAATTTTTTAGAGTACATTTTTTTAAAGTAATCTGATAGGATTCTTTTAATTTCAGTTGTGTCTGTTGTGATATGGCCCATCTCATTTCTTTTTTGGGTTATTTATTTCCTTTCCTGTATTTCTTTAGTCAGCCTGGCCAATGGTTTATCAATTTTGTTGATTTTTTCAAAGAACCAGCTTTTGGGCTTGTTAACTCTTTCAATTGTTTTTCTGTTCTCTAATTCATTCAATTATGCTCTAATTTTTATTATTTGTTTTCTTCTGGTTCCTCAAGGTTTCTTTTGTTGCTCTCTTTCTATTTGTTCAAGTTGTAGGGACAGTTCTTTGATTTTGGCTCTTTCTTCTTTCTTTATATGTGTGCATTAGTTGATATAAATTGACCTCCGAGCACTGCTTTAGCTGTGTCCCAAAGGTTTTGATAGGAAGTGTTTTAAGTTGCATTGCATCCTATGAATTTCTTTAGTCCCTCCTTAATGTATTGTATAACCCAGTCTTTTTTGAGCAGGGTATTGTTCAGTTTCCAAGTACTTGATTTGTTTTCCCATTATTGATTTCTACTTTTATGGCCTTATGGTCTGAGAAGATGCTTTGTAATATTTCAATGTCCTGGATTCTATATAGGTTTGCTTTATGACCTAATATGTGGTCTATTCTAGAGAATGTTCCACATGCACTAGAAAAGAAAGTCTCCTTTGCAGCTGTTGGATGGAGTGTTCTGTACAAGTCTATGAGATCAAGTTAGTTGATTGTGGCAATTAGATCTTCTGTGTTTTTGTTCAGCTTCTTACTGGATGTCCTGTCTGTCACTGAAATTGGTGTTTTGAAGTCTCCTACTATAATTGTGGAGGTGTCTAATCTCACTTGTCAATTCTGTTAGAGTTTGTTTTATGTATCTTGCAGCCTTGTCATTGGGTGCATAAATATTTAATATGGTTATATCTCCCTGGTAAATTGTCCCTTTAATCATTATGTAGTGTCCTTTTTTATCACTTGTGGTGGATTTAACTTTAAAGTCTATTTGGTCAGGAATTGATATTGCCACTCCTGCTCTTTTTTGATTGTTGTTTCCTTGATATATTTTTTTCCATCCTTTGAGTTTTAGTTTATTTGTGTCTCTAAGTCTAAGGCATGTCTCTTGTAGGCAGCATATAGACGCATCATGTTTTTTTATCCAGTCTGTGGCTCTCTGTCTCTTTATTGGTGCACTTAAGCCGTTTACATTCAGCGTAATTATAGATAAGTGTGAGTTTAGTGCTGTCATTTGATGCCTTTTTCTGTGTGTTGTTGACAATTTCATTTTTCCACTTCCTTTTTTTTGTGCTGAGAATTTTTTCTTTGTAAATTGTGTGTTCCTCATTTTCATAGTAGTTAAATTTATTTTTGCTGAGTCATTATGTTTATCTTGGTTTTTATTTTGAAGTATGGAATTGTTAGACCTCTTTGTGGTTACCTTAATATTTACCCCTATGTCTCTAAGTAAAAACTTAGCTTGTATCATCCTATATCAGCTTGGTTTCCTCTTCATATGGAAGATCTATGCCTCCTGTATTTAGTCCCTCTTTTTTGATTATTGTAATCTTTTACATAATGACATCAGTGATTCCCTGTTTTGATCATTTTTTTTAATTTATGTTATTTTGTTTTTGTGATTTCCCTATCTGAGTTGATATCAGGATGTTCTGTTTTGTGACCTTGTGTTGTGTTGGTATCTGATATCATTGATTTTCTGACCAAAGAATTTTCTTTAGTAATTCTTATAGCTTTGGTTTGGTTTTTGCAACGTCTCTAAGCTTGTGTTTATCTGTAAATGTCTTAATTTCACCTTTTTATTTGAGAGAGAGTTTTGCTGGATATAGGATTCTTGCCTGGCAGTTTTTCTCCTTCAGAGCTCTATATATGTCATCCCATTGCCTTCTTGCCTGCATGGTTTCTGCCTAGTAGTCTGAACTTATTCTTATTGATTCCTCTTTGTAGGTGACTTTTTGTTTATCCCTGGCTGTTTTTAAAATTTTCTATTTATTTTGGTTTTGGCACATTAGATGATAATATATCTTCTTCCTTTTTAGAAGCAGCACAGCTGTATGCCCTGTCTGGTAGGAAGGCTGGGAGGTTAAATCTGGAATCAGGGGCTTTACAAAGAGCAAGCTTGAGAGGGTTCACATTTCAATCGAGTTTATTTCTCATTTTAGGAATGGCCTCTTAAGCAGCAATCTTTGGATTTGGACTAAGTGTGCATTTCTTAAATGGGAGTGTATTTGCTTAGGTCTTATATATCAGAAAGTATAATGAATCCTGGAGCTTTATTTGATTCCATAAATATTTTGAATTTTCTTTTTACTGTGGTCAATATATATGTAACAACACACGTGTGATTCCCACCTTCTTCACATGCACAATTCGGTGACACTGTGTTCATCATGTTGTGCAAGCACCACCGCCATCTGTTTCTAAGCATGTTACTTTTTTAAAAATAATATTTTACTGTGTTTTAGGTTCCCGTTCAACAATTTCTCCACAATTTGTTCAGTGACATTGGTTATGTTCTTCGCAATTCTTGAACATTATCCTCATTTACGTTCTGGTTTTCCTGTTCCCTATAATCTCGTTTCCCTGACTCTGACATTCTCATCTTTGTTTAAATTGTTGACCGTCTGGTCCCATATAGGTGATTTTTAAGGAGCACAGTGTTTACAGGTGATGTTCATTATTTTGGGAGCCAGTCTGTTATTCAGGTACAAGGTGACCTCAGGGGTTATATTCAGTTCAAAATTTGAAGAGTATTTCAGGGCAATGATTTCGGGGAGTCCTCAAATCTGAACCAGTCCAGTAAACTTTTTTTTTTTTAATGAATTTGAGATTTTGTTTTACATTTTTCTCCCATTCTCTCAGAATCCATCTATTGTGGCCCTAATCACAAGGAATGGTAGTGATAGCTGGGCACTAGCTAGTTTTTCTGGTCTCAGGGAAGATGAGGCCGTGGTTTCTGTAGACTATTTGTCTTGTAGACAAGTTTCTTTGAGTCTTTGGCTTCTGTTTTGCTGCAGAGGAGTAATAGAGACCAATAGTTGTAACTTAGAATGCCGCTATCAAGCTTTTGAAATCCCAGACACTATTCAGCAAACTAAGAGGTAAAATATAACTTTATGAACTATATCATGCCAGTGGACCAAGATGTTCCACGAGACTGTGGTCCTAACACTTCAAATCCAGAAAAACAATTCTGTGAGGTGTTTGATTATATCTAAGAAATATTTATTACTATTTCCTCTATGTGATTTATTATATATATTAATATGTGTGCATAGAATCCAATAGATATATATACATGTATCTTTACACCTATATACACACTTATGTATACTTATATATACTTACTTATACACATATATGCCTGCGTGTGTGTGTGTGTGTGTATATATATATACACACACACATACTTGCATATATATTTTTGGGTTGTTTTTGCTTATCTTTCAAAATTATGTATTACATGCTATCACCAACAAGTTCTTTTTCCTTGTGTACATTTTACTGACATGGTTTGCCTTCATCTAGCTGTATACATTTCACTCTCATTTGGTGTTACCTTTTTTCCATCACCAGAAATAATAATTGTTTACTATCTAGTGAGTGAATTTTCATTTTCCCCCACCCCATCTCTGGTAACGCTAATGAACATTATTTTCTATATATTTTTATTTGTTCATATCATTTCAAAAAAGTAATAACATACAATATTTCTTTTTTGTGACTGACTTATTTCACTCAAAGTAATGTCCTCCAGGTTCCTTCATGTTCCAAGGTGTTCCGGGAACTCCTGGATTACTGAGTAGTATTTCCTTCTACGTGTGTATGACAGTTTACTTATCCCTTAATCGATCGATGGGCACTTAGGTTGTTCCAACATTTTGCTATCGTGAATAGTGCTGCGATGAAAAAGGTGTCCTTATGTCTGTTTGTGTCACTTCTACCAGATTCCTAAGGCATATACCTGCAGTGGAATTCCTGGGTCATGTAGCAGCTCTACTTCCAGTTTTTTTAGGAACCAGTAGGCTGCTTTGCAAACTGGCTCTATCATTTCGCATTTTCACCAGCAATGGACGAGGGGTTCAGATTTCCCCATGACACCTCCAACACTTGTTATTTTCCATTTTTTTAGTGTTTTTTTTTTACCTTAGTCATTCTAGTGGGAGTGAAATGGTATCTCATTGTGGTTTTGATTTGCATTTCCCTGATGGCTAATGATGTTGAGCATCTTCTCATGTGTCTGTTGGCCATTCAAATATTCCCTTTGGTGAAATGTCTTTTCATGTTCTTCAGCCAGTTTTTATATGGTTATTTGTCTTTTTGTTATTAAGTTGTAGAAGTTTGCTATATATTTTAGATATTAGACTCCAGTCACTTATATCCTTCCCAAATAATTTTTCCCAGCCTGTAGGCTGTCTCTTCCCTATTTTTATTGTCTTTTGATGAGCATAAGTATTTAACTTTGCATGAGGTCCCACTTACATAGTTTCTGATGCTCGGGCATTCATTATTGTGTTTGATAATCTATCACTGAAAATCAGTTTGGTCCAAAAAGGTTTACTCCTATATTTTCTTCCAAGAACTGTATGGTTTAGGCTTAAATCAAGGTCTTTGATCCATATTGATTTAATTTTTGTGTATGGTGTGAGGTATGGTTCTTGTTTTATTTTTCTGCTTGGGGAAATCCAGTTTAGCCAGCACCATTTGTTGAAGAGACTACTTTTTTTCCTTTAAATGGATTTGGCTCACTTGCTGAAAATCAGTTGACCATAGAGGTTTGGATTTATTTCTGGGTTTTCAATTCTGTTGCCTTGGTCTGTGTGTCTGTCATTTAACCAGTACCAGGCTGCTTTGATTTACTGTAGTTTTGTAATATGTTTGGAAGTCAGGAAATGTGAGGTCTGCTACTTCATTCTTTTTCAAAATTGCTTTCACCATCCGGGGTCTCTTGTCTTTCAATAGAAAAAGGAGGAATTTTTTTCCATTTCTGTAAAGAATGGTGTAGGAATTTTGATTAGGGTTTTGTTCTATCTGTAGATCACTTTGTGTAGTATTGACATCTTGATTATATTAAGTCTTCCAATCCATGAGCACAGAATGTCTTTCCATCTATTTAGGCCTTCTTTTTTTTTTCAGCTGTATTTTGTAATTTCACTGTAGAAGCCTTTTACATCTCTGGGTACGTTTATTCCTATATATTTTATTCTCTTAGATGCTATTGTAAATGGAGTTGTTTTCACTCCATAAATATTTATTTTGGAATAAAAATTCCATAAATTTTATTATGTGGCTTGTATATGCTAAGGATGCATCTTAAGCCATTCAGCTTGTGAGGAGCAAGGACCTAGGCGAGGCCAGGGGCTACTTTCTGGGACCTGCCCCTCAACTGTCTTAGTCAAGGTAACAAGTATATTTCAGACAAAACCTTGGTACATCAATATTTATTGTGAAATGTCTATGTATTAAATAAATGCAGCATGAAAAATACTGTGTGATAGTAAATACAGTAGGAAAAACCTAAGAATGGAGTCAGAAGAAAGCATACCTTACAGTGTTTCCCAGGTCTAAAATTCTTTGGCCGTGCCGTTGTGTAAAAGAACTTTCAAAGTGAATAGGAAAAAGAAACATTATTTTTTGAAAGTCCATTCAGAGGAAGAAACGAATGTGGTCCAAAGTGTATCTAAATGTGTAAGAGCACTATTCCCAATTCGAGGATACTGTGTTTTAAGCGGTGCCAAGTGATTAAGAGCCTACTAACCCAAATTTGGCAGTTCAAATCCATTATCCACTCCTTGGAAACCCTATGGGTCAGTTCTACTCTGTCCTATAGGATTGCTGTAACTCGGAATGGACTACACGGCAAAGGCTATGCTTTAGGTAAGGAGCCCTGATGGTGCAAGGTTAAGCGCTGGGCTGCTAACCAAATACCCAGCAACAGAGGCTCTGGCTTTAGAGAAGAAAGAGCAGGGAATCTGCTCCCATAAAGATTACAGCCTAGGAAACCCTAATCGGCAGTTCTACTCTGCCCTATAGGGTCTCTGTGAGGGGGGATCGACTCCATGGCACAAAATAGCAATGACCACAATTTTTACAAAGCATGAGTGGTGGCTTCAGACATCCACCTTTGGCGGAAGGGCTAACGTGGAGCTTCCGGGTGAGGAGGTGTAGCCTGCTTTCCAAGAAGCCTCAGAATGCTCCCCAGATGCTCTGTATTCTGCTCCTGCACTGCTCTCCATAAACCAATTGCCTTACAGTCGATTGCAACTCATAGCGACCCTATAGGACAGGGTAGAACGGCCCCATAGGGTTTCCAAGTAATGGCTGGTGGATTCAAACTGGTGACCTTTTGGTTAGCAGCCCTAGCACTTAGCCACTGCACCAGCAGGGCTCAGGTGATCCCATTCCCGCCTTGCTTTAAGAGGTCACTCATGCGCACCCTCTCCTGGGACAGGAACTTCTGCACTCTAAAGGCCTCAGGCGTCAGTTGCCGAAGGTCCTCTTCAGGGAGACACGCAGGCATGAGCCAGGGAATGGCAGGGTCCCTAAGGGTAGGTCTAGTGGCTGGGCTGGGCTGTCGAGGGCGAGACCTCAGACCCTGCAGACAACAGCGTACTGCTCTTCCACTTTCTCCTGTCAATTCTCTTACAAACAAAGGTAAAAAAAAAAAGGCTACTCAAACTCATCCTTAGTAATTTTGCTACTATGCTTTACTCCCATATACGGGCTCTGTTAGAAATGTGTTTATATGAATTCACAGTTTGGAGGTTGTGTATGTTCTGAATGGGTTCTCAGAAAGTTTGTGTTTGTATTAAGTGTGTGGATTGGTGGTGTCTACATGAATATTTGGGGTTCAATATGAGTGTGTTTTTGTGGGAGAGTGCAGGGCATGAGATATAGGCATGTGTGCTCGAAGACTTAGAGGTGAGCTGCTTTACAAATTGTGGCTCAGGGGAACACTTTAGGTCTGGCTCTTCTGCCATGAATTTTGGGTCTTTGCGTGTACATAATGGTAGGTTTGGAATGGGTTTCTCTGCTTTCCATTGGGGCATTTGAGGGAGTGTACCTGTGTATATTAGTTTGGGTATAGGACCAGTTCTTTTTCTATATTTGGGGAATGAGGGAGAGTCACTGGTGTGTACTCAGGGCATGTCGTATGGTTGTGTTGCTTTGGGTGCTTTTCTGGAGTTGCACATGCATCCTTCCATGTTTATTCTGGGGTTTCTATGATTCTGTATTCTGGAAAATTGGGGATTGATTTCTGTTTGAGTATTTTGAATTGTTGGATTATGTATAGGCAGGCATTGTGAGGTTACATTAGTATTGGAAGATACAGCGTCGTATTTTAGCATAGGTTTAGTATCCTGGATACTTTAGGCTGTAATTGGGGTATGAGGACAGCTGTATATGTAATGAGTTTGTGTGTTTCATGAAGGGGCATGGCAGTTTAGATGACTATTTTCTAGGGCTATGTGTAATATTTTTCAGTAGGGAGTATGGTATTTTCTGGGAAATGAGGATGGGTGTATATGACGAAAAGATGGGGTTCTGTATTTGCACAGAGAGTGGCATGTTGATATGGTTATGTGTGAGATTTTGAGAAACGTGGGATATGGGACCTGGAATGGGGGTTCAGTGTATTTCTATAGGATGTGTAAGATCTATTTCATTGTGAATGGGGAGTATATACTGGTGTGTGTAAGTCATGAGTGGATGCGTGAATTATTCTTGGAGTATTCTACCTGTATTTCTTTGGAAAACGTTAGGGTATGTCTATGTGTGTTTGGGCATATGTGGATGTTGGAAAAGTGAGGTTATGTTCTAGAGATGTGCTATAGTGTTTTGGGTCATGTATACTTTGAGGAATTGGAGATATTTGTGTCTGTGTGTGTGCATGTGTGTGGCGTCTGGTATTTGTGCACACCTGGGCATGTAGGGGTGTAGGTTGTGTGTGTATATTAGCTAGAGTGCTAGGATTGGCGGTGTTTTAGAGTTTTATCTGCATCTCTGAATGTGTGGGGTGTATACCCATGGTTGAGTTTTGGGTGAGTGTATGTGGGTTTTGTCTGTATGAAAGCAGTCAGAGTTCCTCTTTGTGACTATTCTGGTCCAATTCTTGCAGAATTTGGTGGTATAGCTTGTATGTGCATTTTCTGTGTTTGTGTGGTGTACTTATATGTATTTATAATATAGATTGAAGGTAGCTGTGTTTGTATTTGGTTTCATTGGTTTTCTACAGTGTTTATTCTGGAGGATGTAGGAGGTTAAGTATGTATATTTGGAAACTGAGAGGTTTATATAAATTGTGCATGCTTTTTGGGAATTGTGTATTATATGTGTTTTAGAGATGTGGAATTTTGTGTCGGTCTGTATTAGGGTGGCTTATGAGAGGACATTTTGACCTTGGTCGTGATAGCTAGTTCGATTGTGTGTACAGTGGTCACTGAGTATATATGTGTACTCTTGGTTGTACATGTGCCTGTTCAGGCAAGTGTGGAGAGCACATATATAGTTGCAGGAATGGCTGTGAATATTCACGGACCATAGATTTTCAGTAAAACTCTAGGCAGTAAAAGGTAGTATGTATATGTATTCAGGGTATGGATAGTATTTGTATGTGTGTGTTCAGGAGTTGTGAGTTGCGTGTTCTGGAGGTATATAGCGATATTTGGTTTACATATTAGGGTTGGGAGTTAAGGGTTCTTCTCGTGGTGCAGGTGGAGTGTGTGTACATACTCATAAGAAAGTGGATCAGTTATGCTGGAATCAGTTCCTGTTAACTTGGGATAGTAGATGGAGCATATATGTGCCCAATTGTGGATCAGTGACATCAGGATGGCACCTTGAAATGGGCTGTGGCGGGATTATTTGTATCAGGTAAATTGTCAGCCTTTACAAATCAAGGCTTGCAGCGCTCCCAGTGGAGAGCGAATTGATAAATATTTACACTTGTCAGTGTGTGTGTCTATCTGTGTATGTGCCTGTGTGTCATTAGAATGTGCTAAGCCAGAACACTTCGACTTCATTGGGGTACTTTATCAGAGATTGTGAGTGGGGCATTTGGGGGAAGTAGGCCCTTCCATGTGTTAATGGAAAAAAGGTGTAGCAATATTGTGTCCTTTCATCCTGATTTTTCAATCTCTATGTTTAACAAATAATCTGACAAGCCAGAGTATATGAAGAAGAATGGGACATCAGGATTGCAGGAGTGTCATTTACAACCTATGATATGAAGACGACACAACCTCGCATGCTGAAAACGAAGAAAACTTTAAGAACTACCTGACGAAGTTCAAAGATCACAGCTTCAATGTGAATTACACCTGTACATAAAGAAAATGAAAATTGTCACGCTGGACTAACAAAGGAAATAGAGACATATTTGAAGTTGTCAAGGATTTCGTGACCCTTTAATCAACATTCAGTAACCAAGGAAGCAGCAATCAGGACATCAAAGGACGTGTTGTGTTGGGCAGATCTGCTGCAAAAGACCCCCTTAAAGTTGTAAAAATGAAAGAGGTCACTTTGGTAAGAAAGGTGCACCTGTGGCAAGCCTGACTTGGAAGTCCCACCAAAAGGCTGCCCCTCAGAGCTGGGGAGCCTTTCTAGAGTCAGAGAGCACCAGTAACCAGGAGGTAGGAAAATGTAATGTTAGTACCTGGGCCTGGGAAGAGAGGGCCCCAAGAACCCTGAGTTGAGGGCACTTCAGTTGGCTGAAAAACAGCCAGATACAGACCTTCACAGCCAGAATCTCTCCAACCGTGGCTGTGGGCATTGTGAACCTTCTGATGTGCTCCTGTGCTGGAAGACCTGAGATTCAGTTGAAGGTCTCAGTGAAACCTGAGCAGGTATGTGGGGCTGGGCCTCACTCTGGTGGCTCAGGGGAACTGACAGGTAAGGGAGATTAGGAACTGGGTGTGTGTTCCTTGAACAACCTGCAAGAATATGACAGATCCCTCTTGTAGTAGGGCTTCCCAGCCACACCCCTTGTCTCTTCTGTCACAGGAGGCCTTAGGACTCCAAAGAGAGAATGTATTCACTTTCTGTGGTGTGTCTCATCTCTTGGTTCTGATCTCCACCTTCCCTGGTAGGCTTGGTGCCAGTTCAGTGGGAGTGGAAGAAGCAAGGCAAGGGTTAGGGTCAGATAAGTGACAAGGGAGGGCATGGGGAAGCACTGGCCCTGAGAGAGGGTGGGGAGGGTGGATCTACAGAGCATGGGGAAGCCCACCTATGAATGGAAATGACTCTTACTTTCTTGACTCCTTTCTTTTCTGAAGCCATTAGGATGCTGCTGGCATTAGGAGGCTCTTGTCAGCGTTCTGTTTTTCTGATGGGGGACCTGACCTTCTTTATTTTCCCCCATGTAATGTGCAGCTACAAACACACCACAGGGTATCAGGTGACCATTATGGACCCCAGTTGACTCCACACAGGCCTCCTACCTCGCTTGTACCCACCCAAGGATTGCTGCGCCTTATGGTGAGTCTCCTTCCTTTTAGTGGATTCTACTACCCAAAAGTATACTGCCACCTCTTTCTGGCATGATCCAGTAACTGCTTCTCTGTAGTACAAATGGATTACTTGTAGCCTAACCAGCCTGCTGTGTATGTTATTTCCAACATGACGACTCCATTTTATAGTTTTTATGTGCTCTTTTGTTGGCAGAATGGTGGTTGGCCTGCCTTTGTATAGTAAAATATCACCTAGTTTACATACAATATTTCGCAGATTCCTTTCCATTTGGTTAGGAATATTCATTTTATTGCTGTTATTTTGTTTTTAACAATTACTCCCCATGCTTTTTTGCCTCCAGAAGTCCTAGCCTTTAATCTACACTGTATTTTGCTTACTGTAGATTTTCATATAAGTGGGATCATGCAGTAATTGTTCTTGGGATTTCAGTTATTTCACTCAGAAGAATGTATTCGAGGTCCATCAATTTATTACAAATAATAGAACATCGTTGCTCTCTATGGCTGCAACATATCACACGTATCTTTATGTCACATATTGCATATTCAATATCTTTTGATAGACACTTGGATTGTTTCCACCTTTGTTTTTTATTGTACTTTAGATGAAGGTTTACAGAACAATCTAGCTTCTCATTGAACAGCTAATACGTATATTGGTTTATGACATTGGTTACCAACACCACAACATGTCAACACTGTCCCATCTCAAACTTGGGATCCGTATTACTGCCTTTCCTGCCACCTCCTGCCTTGTGGTCCTTGCCCCATGGCTGTTGTGCCCCTTTAGTCTCATTTTGTTTCGTGGGCCTGTCTAATCTTTGGCTGAAGGGTGAATCTCAAGAGTGACTTCTTTACTGAGCTAAATGGGTGCCTGGGGGCCATACACTCGGGGTTTCTGCAGTCTGTCAGGCCAGTAAGTCTGGTATTTTTTGTGAGTTAGAATATTTTTCTACATTTTTCTTCAGGAGTGTTCAAAACTCTCTATTGTGATCCCTCTCAGAGTAGCCAGTGGTGGTAGCCAGGCACCAAGTAGTTTTACTGCACTAAGTCTGGTGGAGGCCATGGTAGATGTGGTCCATTAGTTCTTTGGACTAATCTTTCCCTTGTATTTTTAGTTTTCTTCATTCTTCCTTGCTCCTGAAAGGGTGAGACGAATGGAGTATCTTGATGATGACTCACAGACTTTTTTTCCAATCTTTTTTTTTTTAATTTTTATTGTGCTTTAAGTGAAAGTTTACAAATCAAGTCAGTCTCTCATACAAAAACTTATATACACCTGGCCACATACTGCCAATTGGTCTCCCCCTAATGAGACAGCGTGTTCCCTCCATCCACTCTCTCTTTTTGTGTCCATTTCTCCAGCTTCTAACCCTCTCCACCCTCTCATCTCCCCTCCAGGCAGGAGATGCCAACATAGTCTCTGATGTCCACCAGATCCAAGAAGCTCACTCCTCTCCAGCATCCCTCTCCAACCCATTGTCCAGTCCAATCCCTGTCTGAAGAGTTGGCTTTGGGAATGGTTCCTGTCCTGGGCCAACAGAAGGTCTGGGGGCCATCACCACCAGGGTCCTTTTAGTCTCAGACTGTTAAGTCTGGTCTTTTTATGAGAGTTTGGGGTCTGCATCCCACTGGAAGAAAAAAAGGGACAACGTTAAGACCCCTAATACATGGCATAAACAGTATACAAAACTACTAAAAATGCAGATGAAAAACTAGATAACTGGGAGCTCCTAAAAATCAAACACCTATGCTCATTCAAAGACGTCATCAAAAGAGTAAAAAGATTACCTACAGACTGGGAAAAAGTTTTTAGCTATGAAATTTCTGATCAGTGCCTGATCTCTAAAATCTACGTGATACTGCAGAAAACTACAAAAAGACAACCCAATTTAAAAAATGGGTAAAAGATATGAACAGAAACTTCACTAAAGAAGGGTAGCTAACAGATACATGAGGAAATGCTCAAGATCATTAGTCACTAGAGAAATGCAAATCAAAACTACAATGAGATTTCATCTCACTCCAACAAGGGTGGTTTAATCCAAAAGACACAAAACAGTAAATGTTGGAGAGGCTGTGGAGATATTGGAACACTTATACACTACTGGTGGGAAAGTAAAATGGTACAACCAATTTGGAAATTGATTTGGTGCTTCCTTAAAATGCTAGAAATAGAAATACCATACAATCCAGCAATCCCACTTCTTGGAATATATCCTAGAGAAATAAGAGCCTTTACACGAAGATATATGCACACCTATGTTCATTGAAACTCTGTTTACAATAGCAGAAAGATGGAAGCAACTAAGGTGCCCATCAACAGATAAATGGATGAATAAATTATGGTATAGTTACACAGTGGGGCATTATGCACTGATAATGAACAGTGATGAATCTGTGAAACATTTCATAACATGGATGAATCTGGAAGGCATTATGCTGAGTGAAATTAGCCCTGACTAGTAGACTAGACTTGACTCGTTGGGTAGGGTATGGTAGGGTAAGGATAGGGTAGGGTAGGTGTAGCGCATGCTAGGGTAGCATATGGTGGGGTAGCATAGAGTGGAATAGAGAGAATAGAATAGAAAAGAACAGACTAGATTTGGGCAGGGTAGGGTAGGGTAGTAAAGGGTGGAACAGAGAGATTAGAAAAATAGAATAGAATCTAGTCGAATCAAGTCAAATCATGCCAAATGGTGTCAAAATGGGTAAAATTGCATTGATTCACTCCGATTCGTGCTGAAAAGCAGGGCAGAGCAGGGGAGGGGAGGGGAGGGAAGGGGACGGGAAGGCAGGGCAAGGCAGGGCACAGCATGGCAGGGTACAGCACAGCACGGCAAGGAAGACTAGAAATAGAACAGAATAGAAACCATGCAATAGAATAGAGAAGAGTAGATTACAGTACAATAGAGTAGACTAGAGTGTAATAGAGTAGAGCTGAATACAGACGAAGTGAGAGGAATCACGTCGAATCGATTAGAGTAAATTAGAGTGGTGTAGGGTAGGGTAGAGCAGAATAGAGTAGCATAGAGTACAATGGTGTGGAATGAATAGAATGGAGTAGAATGGAGTCAAATAGAGACGAATAGAGTAGAAAAGAGTCGAATAGAGCAGAATAGGCCTGAATAAGGCCGAATAAAGTAGAATCGAAGTGATTCAAGCCAAAACGAGCTGAATGGAGCCTAATTGAGCCGAATAGAGCCAAACCGATCTGAATCGAGCCAATTCAAGCTTAATCGCGTCAAATCGCATTAAATGCATCAGATCCAATAGAAACGTATAGATTAGAGAAGGGTAGAGGAGGGGAGGGTAGAATAGAGTATAATAGAAGATATTAGAACAGAATAAAAGGAATAGAATAGAATAGAGTGGAAAAGAGTAGAATCGAATGCAGTCGTTTAGAGACGACTAGAGCTGAATGGAGCTGAATACAGCTGAAAAGAGCCATATAGCGCCGAACTGCAACTAATTGAGCTGAATCAAGCAGAATTGCACCATCGCTGAATACTGTCAAATCGCATCAAATCACACTGTTTTGCGTCAAACCAGGTCAAATCACTTCATATCACTTCGAATTGGGTCGAATGTCGTTGAATCACGGCGAATCGCGTCATATCACGTCGAATAACTTCGAATTGTGTCAAATCTCATAGAATTCTGCTGAATCATGCTGAATTGCATAGAATCTGGTCAAATCTCTTCGAATCCCGTCGAATGCCTTCGGATCTCGTCCAATCCCATTGAATCCTGTCAAATCGCGTAGAACTGATTCAAATTGAGTCAAATAGCTTAAAGTAGGGTAGGTTTGGGTGGGGTGCAGTAGGGTTGGGTAGGATAGAATAGAACAGAGTACAACAGAATAGGAGAGAACAGAACAGAATAGAAAGAATACAACAGAATAGAATAGAGTAGAATAGAGTCAAATAGTGCAGAACATAGCCAAATTGAGCCGAATGGAGACAAAACGAGACAAATCGCGTTGAATCGCTTTGAATCGGGTCAAATCAAATGGAATCGATTAGAACAGATTATGAAAGGGAAGGGTAGGATAGAATAGAGGAGAATAGTGAAGAATAGTGTGGAATGGAATAGAATGGAGTCGAATAGAGATGAATAGAGTAGAAAAGAGTCGAATAGGCAGAATAGGGCCGAATACGGCCAAATAAGTCCTAATCGAGCAGAATCCAGCAGAATCGATGCAGTTCGAGACAAATATAGCCAAATGGACTGAAACGGAGTCAAACCGAGCTGGTTTGAAGCGAATTGAGCTGATTCAAGTCTAATCGCGTCGATTCGCGTGGAAATGCGTCACATCGAATCGAATCAAATAGATTATGGAAGGGCAGGGGAGGGGCAGGGAGGGTAGAACAGAATAGAACAGTACAGAATAGAAAGAATAGAATATAGTACAGTAGGGTAGAGCAGAGTAAAGTAGAGAAGAGTAGAGTAGAATGAGTCGAATAGAGTCAAATAGTGCAGGAAATAGCTGAATAGAGCCAATTCTAGCCGAATTGAGCCGAATAGAAACAAAACGAGACGAATCGCATCGAATTGTTTCGAATCGCGTTGAATCGAATCCATTAGAATAGATTAGAGTAGGGTAGGGAAGAACAGAATAGAGTAGAAAGCAGTAGAATGGAGTCAAATGCAGTCAAATAGAGAAATATAAAGTAGAAAAGAGTCGAATCGAGCTGGATAGGGCCGAATAAGGCTGAACCGAGCCGAATCGAGTCGAAACGAGCTGAATCAAAGCAATTCAAGCCAAATCAAGCTGAATCTTAACTAATAGCCTTGCCCTAACTAGTAGTCTAAACGAGTACTCTCACCTTAACTACAACCCTTAACTAGTACCCTTGCCTTAACTAGTAGTCTTAACTAGAAACTTTGCCTTAACTAGTACCCTGACCTTAACTAGTAGCCTGAACTAGTACCCTTGTCTTAAGTTGTACCCTTAAGTTGTACCTTTGGCCAAACTAGTACCCTTAATTAGTACCCTTTTTGAGTACCCCTAAATAGTAGGGTATGATACGGTGAGGTAGCATAGGGTAGGGTAGCATACGGTGGGACAGACAAAAAAGAATAAAATAGAATAGAACAGCATAGGTCAGGGGAGGTTAATTTACTGTAGGGTATGGTAGAGTAGCATAGGATGGAATAGAGAAAATAGAAAAAGAGAATAGAATAGAAAAGAATAGATTAGAATATGATAGGGTAGGGTTGGGTAGGGTTCTGTAGAATAGAATAGTGTAGAATGGCGTGGAATGGAGTCTAATGGAGTCGAACAGAGATGACTAGAGTAGAAAAGAGTTGAATAGAGCAGAATAGTGCCAAATAGGGCCAAATAAGGCCGAATCGAGCTGAATAGAGCCGAATCGAGTCAATTCGACCAGATTCGAGCTAAATGGAGCCGAATGGAGTTGAAATGAGCCAAATAGAGACAAACAAAATGAGCTGAGCTAGATCGAGCCAAATCGCACCTAATCGCATCCTATTGCATCGAATCTCATCGAATTCCATCAAATCCCACCAAAACCAGTCAAATCTCATGGAATCTCACTGAATCCCGTCGAATTGTGTCAAATCGGGTCGAATTGAATGGAATCGAATTAAATTGAACAGATTAGAGTAGTGTAGGTTAGGCTGGGATTCAGTAGGGTAAGGCACAGAAGAATAGAATAGAGTCACATAGAGTAGAACTGAAGAGAATACCAAGAGTAGAATGGAGTAGAGTTGAGTAGAGTAGAATAGTCACAGTCAAGTAGTGCAGAATACAGATAAATAGATCCAATTCGAGCTGAATCAAGTCGAATGGAGAGGAAAAGGAACAAATCACGATGAATCAAATCGATTAGAATACATCAGAGTAGGGTAGGGTAGAACAGAGTAAAATAGTGTAGAATGGAGTCAAACAGCGTAGAACGGTGTGAAATGGAGTCGAATGGAGCCAATACAGACGAATAAGGTAGAAAAGAGTTGAATAGAGCTGAACAGGGCCAAGTAACATTGGAACGAGCCCAATTATGCTGAATGGGGCAGAATCGAGCCGAATTGACTCAATTCAAACCAAACAGACATAAATCAAGCCTATTCAAGCCTAATCGCATGGAATCGTGTCAAAATGCATTGAATCGAATCACATAGAGTAGAGGACGGTAGGGTGGGAGAGGTTAGAATAGAACAGACCAGAACACAATAGAAAGAATAGAATAGAATTAAATAGGGTCTAGTACAGTAGAATAGAGTCAAATCGAGCTGAATAGACCAAAAAAAGCGCTGAACAGGGCTGAATACAGCCGAATCGCCCAAATTCGAGGTGAATCGAGACGAATCATGTTGAATTGCGTTGAAATCTGTCGAATCGAATCAAACAGCTTAGTGTAGGGTGGGTAAGGTCAGAGTAGGGTAGTAACTAACTAGTAGCACGTCCTTAACTAGTAGCCTGAAGTACTACCCTTTCCTTAACTAGTACCCTCAACAAGTACCCATGCCTTAACTAGTACTCTGGCCTTAACTAGTACCCTTACATAACTAGAACCCTGGCCTTAACTACTAGCCTGAACTAGTGCCCTTGCCTTAAGTACTACCCTTGCCCGAACTACTCCCCTTAATTAGGACCCTTATTGAGTAACCCTAAGCAGTAGGGTATGGTTTGGTGGGGTAGCATAGGGTAGGGTAGCATACGGTAGAACAGAGAAAATAGAATGAAATAGAATAGAAAAGAATAGGTCAGGGTAGGTTAGCTTAGTGTAGGGTACAGTGGAGTAGCATAGGATGGAACAGAGAAAATAGAAAAGGAGACTAGAAAAGAGCAGACTAGATTAGGATAGGGTAGGGAGGGGGAGGGTTCTGTAGAATACAATAGTGTAGAATGGTGTGGAATGGATGTGAATGGAGTCAAACAGAGATGAATAGAGTAGAAATTAGTTGAATAGAGCCAAATAACGCTGAATAGGACCAAGTAGGGCCGAAACGAGCCGAATCGAGTCGAATCGACCAGATTAGAGATGAATGGAACCTAGTGGAGCTGAAATGAGCCAAATAGAGACAAACTGAACCAAGCAAAATCCAGCCAAAACACACTTAATTGCATCCTATTGCATCAGATCTCGTCGAATTCCATCCAATCCCACCAAAACCAATCAAATCTCACGGAATCTCACCGAATCCCGTCGAATTGTCTCAAATCGGGTCGAATGGTGTCAAACTGAATGGAATCGAATTAAATTGAATAGATTAGAGTAGTGTAGGTTAGGCTGGGATTCAGTAGGGAAGGGCACAGAAGAATAGAATAGAGTAGAACAGAAGAGAATACCAAGAGTAGAATGGAGTAGAGTTGAGTAGAGTGGAATAGTCAGAGTCGGGTAGTGCAGAATATAGATGAATAGATCCAATTCAAGCCGAATTGATTCGAATGGAGAGGAAAGGAGACAAATCGTGATGAATCGAATCGATTAGAATAGATTAGAGTAGGGTAGGGTAGAACAGAATAGAATAGAGTAGAAAAGAGTAGAATGGTGTGGAAGGGAGTTGAATGGAGCCAAATAGAGACAAATAAAGTAGAAAGGGTTGAGTAGAGCTGAACAAGGCTGAATAAGGTTCACTCGAGCCTAATTATGCTGAATTGAGCAGAATCGAGACGAATTGACCCAATTCAAGCCAAATAGAGCTAAATCGAGCCGATTCAAGCCTAATCACATGGAATCGCGTCGAAATGCGTTGAATCGAATAGATTAGAGTAGAGGAGGGTACGGCAGGAGAGGCTAGACTACAACACAACAGAACACAATAGAAAGAAGAGAATAGAATTAAGTAGAGTCGGGTCCAGTAGAATAGAGTCAAATTGAGTTGAAGAGAGCCGAAAAGAGCCAAACAGAGCTGAATACAGCCGAATTGACCAAATTCAAGGTGAATCGAGATGAATCATGTCGAGTCGTTTGAAATGTGTCGAATCGAATCAAATAGATTAGTGTGGGGAAGGTAAGGCTACGGTAGGGTAGAGAAGAATAGAGTAGAATAGAACAGAACAGAAAGAATCGAGTAGACTAGAGTCAAATAGAGTCGAATACTGCCAAAAAGAGCCGAATAGAGTGGAAAAGAGCCGAATAGAACCGAATCGAGTTTAATGGAGCAGAAAGGAGATGAATCGAGCCGATATGAACCGAATCAGGTCGAATCCCATTCAAGTGTGTCGAATAGCATAGAACAGATTACAGTAGGCTAAGTTAGGGTAGGGTAGGGTAGAATAGAGTGCAGTAGAACAGAACAGAACATAACTGAAAGAATAGGGTCGAGAAGAGCAGAGTATAGAAGAGTAGAGTAGAGCAGAGTCGAACATTGCCGAATAGAGCCAAATAGAGCCCAAAAGAGCTAAATGGATAGAAACCAAGACGAATCACGCCGAATCCCGTGGAATCGTGCCGTACCGCGTCGAATCCCGTCGAATTGCATTGAATCTGATCAATTCCAATCCAATCCAATCCAATCCATTAGAATAGACTAGAGTAGGGTACAGTACAATACAATACAGTAGAGAATAGTTTAGGATGGAGTAGAATGGTGTAGCATGGAGTTGAGTGGAGTTGAAAGGAGATAATAGAGTTGAGTAGAGTCTAACAGAGCCGAATAGAACTGAAAAGAGCCTATTTGAGCTGAATAGAGCCTATTGGAGCTGACTGGAGCCGAATGGAGCCGATTAGAGCTGAATCGAACCGATTTGAGCCGATTGGGGATGAATGGAGTGGAAAGGAGCCGATTTGAGCCGAATCGCATCGAGATGCGTGGAATCGAATCCAGTAGAATAGATTAGATTAGGGTAGGATGGAATAGAGTAGACTTGAACACAGTAGAAGAGAATGGAAAGGATACAATAGAATAGAGTAGAAAAGGGTAGAGCAGAGCAGAATAGTGTAGAGTAGAATAGAGTAGAGTAGAACAGAGTCGAATCAAGCTGAATGGAGACGAAACGAGACAAATCACGTCGAATGGCGTCGAATCCCATCGAATCAATTACAGTAGGGTATAGTAGAAGAGCGTAGAATGGAGTAGAATGGTGTGCAACGGAATCGAGTAGAGTAGAAAAGAGCTGAAGAGAGCCGAAGAGGGCCAAAGAGGGCCAAATCGAGCTGAATTGAGCGAAATCGAGCCGAATCCAGTGAATCGAGCCTAATGGAGCCAAATCGAGCCTAATCGAGCTGAATCGACACTATTCGAGACAAATGGAGCCGAATGGACATGAATCACACCGATTCGGTCCCTAGTCGCGTCAAAATTTCTCGAATTCAATTGAATAGACTAGAGTAGGGGAGGTTCGGGTAGGCTAGAGTAGGGTAGAATGGAGTAGAATAGAATAAAACAGAACAGAACACAACAAAATAGAACAGAACAACACAGAACGAATACAGAAAAGAGTAGGCTAGAGTAGAATAGAGGGGAATAGAGTAGAGTAGAATAGATTTGAACAGAGCCAAATCGAGCCGAATCGCGTCGAAATGGGTTGAATCAAATCCAATCAAGTGGATTACAATACCTTAGAGTTGGGTAGCATAGGGTAGGGTAGAATAGAGTAGAATAGTACAGAACAGAGTAGAAACAATACAATAGAGTAGAGAAGAGTAGAATAGAGCTGAATAGAGCCAAATGCAGACAAAATGAGAGGAATCGTGTAGAAGCAAGTAGAGTAAATTAGAGTGGTGTTGGGTAGGGTAGAGCAGA
This sequence comes from Loxodonta africana, assembly GCF_030014295.1. NCBI lineage: Eukaryota > Metazoa > Chordata > Mammalia > Proboscidea > Elephantidae > Loxodonta > Loxodonta africana. Next base: position 99,584 of record NW_026975079.1, on the reverse strand, counting down.
ATAGAGTAGAATAGTGTAGAATAGTGTGGAATGAATAGAATGGAGTAGAATGGAGTCAAATAGAAACGAATAGAGTAGAAAAGAGTCGAATAGAGCAGAATAGGGCCGAAGAAGGCCAAATCGAGGAGATTCGAAGCGATTCAAGCCAAAACAAGCTGAATGGAGCCTAACTGAGCCGAATAGAGCCAAATCGAGCCGAATCGAGCCGATTCAAGCTTCATCGCCTCGAATCGCGTTCAACGCGTCAAATCCAATCAAGACGTATAGATTAGAGAAGGGGAGGGGAGGGAAGGGGAGGGTAGAATAGAACAGAGTAGAGTGGAATAGAAGAGATTAGAACAGAATAGAAGGAATAGAATCGAGTAGAATAGAGTGGAAAAGAGTAGAGTCGAATACAGTCGAATAGAGCCGAATAAGCTGAATAGAGACGAATGGAGCTGAATACAGCCGAAAAGAGCTTTATACTGCCGAATCACACCTAATCGAGCGGAATCAAGCAGAATCGCACTGACTGTCACCGAACAGCGTCGAATCGAATCAGGTCGAATCGAGTCGAGTCACATCGTTTTGAATCAAATCGCTTCATATCGTGTCGAATCCCATCGAATCACGTCGAATAACTTCGAATTGTGTCAAACCTCAGAGAATCCTACTGAATCACGTCGAGTCGCATGGAATCTCATCAAATCCCTTCAGATCTTGCCAAATCCAGTCAAGTCCTATCAAATCGCTTTGCACGGAATCGAATTGAATCCAATAGATTAAAGTAGGGTAGGTTCGGGTGGGGTGCCGTTGGGTCGGGTAGGGTAGAATAGAATAGAGTACAACAGAATAGGGGAGAATAGAGCAGAACAGAAAGAATACAACAGAATAGAATAGAGTCAAAGACAGAGAACATAGCCGAATTGAGCCGAGTGGAGACAAAACGAGACGAATCACGTCCGGTTGCTTCGAATCGCGTCAAATCAAATCGAATCGATTAGAAGAGATTAGGGTAGGGAAGGGTAGAATAGAAGAGAGGAAAATAGTGAGGAATGGAGTTGAACGGAGTCCAATAGAGACGGATAGATATGAATAGAGTACAAAAGAGTCTAATAGAGCAGAATAGGGCCGAATAGGCCCAAATAAGGCCTAATTGAGCAGAATCCAGCAGAATCGATGGAATTCGAGCCTAATCGAGCCGAATGGAGTGAAATGGAGCCAAGTCGAGCCGAATAGAGCCGATTCGAACTGAATCGAGCTGATTCAAGCCTAATCGCGTCAAATCGCGTGGAAATACGTCACATCGAATCTAATCAAATAGATTAGGGAAGGGTAGGGGAGGGGCGGGTGGGTAGAATAGAACAGAATAGTACAGAATAGAATATAGTACAGTAGGGTAGAGTAGAGAGAGTAAAGCAGACAAGAGTAGAGCAGAGTAGAATTGAGTCAAATAGAGTCAAAGAGTGCAGGATATAGCTGAATAGAGCCAATTCTGGCCGAATCGAGTCAAATGGAAACAAAACGAGATGAATCACACCGAATTGCTTCGAATCGCATCCAATCGAATAGATTAGAGCATCGTAGGGTAGAGTAGAACAGAATAGAGTAGAATAGCATAGAATGGAGAAGAGTGGAGTCAAATGGAGTCGAACAGAGACAAATAGAGTAGAAAAGAGTCGAATCGAGCCAAATAGGGCCGAATAAGGCTGAAACGAGTGGAAACGAGCTGAATTGAAGCGATTCGAGCCAAATCGAGCTGAATCGAGCTGATGTTGCGGAATCGAGCCGACTTAAGCGTGATGGTGTCCGGTCACATCCAAATGCTTTGAATCGAATCAAATGGAATCGATTAGAATAGGTTAGGGTAGGGTAGTTTATGATAGGAAGACTAGGGTAGATGCAAGTAGACTACATTAGAGTAGACAAGAGAAGGCTAGAGTAGAAGCCTAGACTAGTAAGCTGGACTAGTCAGCTAGACTAGTGGCATAGAGCAGTAGCCTAGACAACTAGTCTTGAATAGTACCCTAAGTCAGTAATCTGAACGAGTACCCTTGCCTGAACTCTTAGCCTAATCTAGTACCCTTGCCTTAACTAGTAGTCCTAACAAGTACCCTTGCCTTAACCAGTAGTCTTCACTAGTACCCTTGCCTTCACTAGTAGTATGTCCTTAACAAGTAGCCTGAACTGGTACCCTTGCCTTAACCAGTACCCTCAACAAGTACCCATGCCTTAACTAGTAGCCTGGCCTTAACTAGTAGCCTGGCCTTAACTCGTAGCCTGAACTAGTACACTTGCCTTAAGGAGTACCCTTGCCCGAACTACTCCCCTTAATTAGGACCCTTATTAAGTAACCCTAAGTAGTAGAGTATGGTACGGTGGGGTAGCATAGGGTAGGGAAGCATAGGGTGGAACAGAGAAAATAGAAGGAAATAGAATAGAACAGCATAGGTCAGGGTAGGTTAGCTTAGTGCAGGGTATGGTAGAGTAGCATAGGATGGAATCGAGAAAATAGAAAAGGAGACTAGAAAAGAGCAGACTAGATTAGATAGGCTAGGGTGGGGGAGGGTTTTGTAGAATACAGTAGTGTAGAATGGAATAGAATGGTGTGGAATGGAGTCAAATGGATTCGAACAGAGATGCAGAGAGTAGAAAAGAGTTGAATAGAGCCGAATAACGCTGAATAGGACCACATATGACCAAAATGAGCCGAATCGAGTCGAGTCGACCAGCTTCGGGATGAATGGAGCCTAGTGGAGCTGAAATGAGCCAGATAGAGACAAACTGAACCCAGCAAAATCGAGCCAAAACACACGAGATCCTATTGCATCGGATCTCGTCGAACTCCATCAAATCCCACCAAAACGCATCAAATCTCACGGAATCTCACCGAATCCCGTCGAATTGTCTCAAATCGGGTCGAATGGTGTCAAACTGAATGGAATCGAATTAAATTGAATAGATTAGAGTAGTGTAGGTTAGACTGGGATTCAGTAGGGAAGGGCACAGAAGAATAGAATAGAGTAGAACAGAAGAGAATACCAAGAGTAGAATGGAGTAGAGTTGAGTAGAGTGGAATAGTCAGAGTCGGGTAGTGCAGAATATAGATGAATAGATCCAATTCAAGCCGAATCGATTCGAATGGAGAGGAAAGGAGACAAATCGTGATGAATCGAATCGATTAGAATAGATTAGAGTAGGGTAGGGTAGAACAGAATAGAATAGAGTAGAAAAGAGTAGAGTGGTGTGGAATGGAGTTGAATGGAGCCAAATAGAGACAAATAAAGTAGAAAGGGTTGAGTAGCGCTGAACAGGGCTGAATAAGGTTCACTCGAGCCTAATTATGCTGAATTGAGCAGAATCGAGACGAATTGACCCAATTCAAGCCAAATAGAGCTAAATCGAGCCGATTCAAGCCTAATCACATGGAATCGCGTCGAAATGCGTTGAATCGAATAGATTAGAGTAGAGGAGGGTACGGCAGGAGAGGCTAGACTACAACACAACAGAACACAATAGAAAGAAGAGAATAGAATTAAGTAGAGTCGGGTCCAGTAGAATAGAGTCAAATTGAGTTGAAGAGAGCCGAAAAGAGCCAAACAGAGCTGAATACAGCCGAATTGACCAAATTCAAGGTGAATCGAGATGAATCATGTCGAGTCGTTTGAAATGTGTCGAAGCGAATCAAATAGATTAGTGTGGGGAAGGTAAGGCTACGGTAGGGTAGAGAAGAATAGAGTAGAATAGAACAGAACAGAAAGAATCGAGTAGACTAGAGTCAAATAGAGTCGAATACTGCCAAAAAGAGCCGAATAGAGTGGAAAAGAGCCGAATAGAACCGAATCGAGTTTAATGGAGCAGAAAGGAGATGAATCGAGCCGATATGACCCGAATCAGGTCGAATCCCATTCAAGTGTGTCGAATAGCATAGAACAGATTACAGTAGGCTAAGTTAGGGTAGGGTAGGGTAGAATAGAGTGCAGTAGAACAGAAGAGAAGAGAACAGAACTGAAAGAATAGGGTCGAGACGAGCAGAGTATAGAAGAGTAGAGTAGAGCAGAGTCGAACATTGCCGAATAGAGCCAAATAGAGCCCAAAAGAGCTAAATGGATAGAAACCAAGACGAATCACGCCGAATCCCGTGGAATCGTGCCGTATCGCGTCGAATCCCGTCGAATTGCATTGAATCTGATCAATTCCAATCCAATCCAATCCAATCCAATCCATTAGAATAGACTAGAGTAGGGTAGAGTACAATACAATACAGTAGAGAATAGTTTAGGATGGAGTAGAATGGTGTAGCATGGAGTCGAGTGGAGTCGAAAAGAGATAATAGAGTTGAGTAGAGTCTAATAGAGCCGAATAGAGCTGAATAGAGCCTATTGGAGCTGACTGGAGCCGAATGGAGCCGATTAGAGCTGAATCGAACCGATTTGAGCCGATTGGGGATGAATGGAGTGGAAAGGAGCCGATTTGAGCCGAATCGCATCGAGATGCGTGGAATCGAATCCAGGAGAATAGATTAGATGAGGGTAGGATGGAATAGAGTAGACTTGAACACAGTAGAAGAGAATGGAAAGGATACAATAGAATAGAGTAGAAAAGGGTAGAGCAGAGCAGAATAGTGTAGAGTAGAATAGAGTAGAGTAGAACAGAGTCGAATCAAGCTGAATGGAGACGAAACGAGACAAATCACGTCGAATGGCGTCGAATCCCATCGAATCAATTACAGTAGGGTATAGTAGAAGAGCGTAGAATGGAGTAGAATGGTGTGCAACGGAATCGAGTAGAGTAGAAAAGAGCTGAAGAGAGCCGAAGAGGGCCAAAGAGGGCCAAATCGAGCTGAATTGAGCGAAATCGAGCCGAATCCAGTGAATCGAGCCTAATGGAGCCAAATCGAGCCTAATCGAGCTGAATCGACACTATTCGAGACAAATGGAGCCGAATGGACATGAATCACACCGATTCGGCCCCTAGTCGCGTCAAAATTTCTCGAATTCAATTGAATAGACTAGAGTAGGGGAGGTTCGGGTAGGCTAGAGTAGGGTAGAATAGAGTAGAATAGAATAAAACAGAACAGAACACAACAAAATAGAACAGAACAACACAGAACGAATACAGAAAAGAGTAGGCTAGAGTAGAATAGAGGGGAGTAGAGTAGAGTAGAATAGATTTGAACAGAGCCAAATCGAGCCGAATCGCGTCGAAATGGGTTGAATCAAATCCAATCAAGTGGATTACAATACCTTAGAGTTGGGTAGCATAGGGTAGGGTAGAATAGAGTAGAATAGTACAGAACAGAGTAGAAACAATACAATAGAGTAGAGAAGAGTAGAATAGAGCTGAATAGAGCCAAATGCAGACAAAATGAGAGGAATCGTGTAGAAGCAAGTAGAGTAAATTAGAGTGGTGTTGGGTAGGGTAGAGCAGAATAGAGTAGAATAGTGTAGAATAGTGTGGAATGAATAGAATGGAGTAGAATGGAGTCAAATAGAAACGAATAGAGTAGAAAAGAGTCGAATAGAGCAGAATAGGGCCGAAGAAGGCCAAATCGAGCAGATTCGAAGCGATTCAAGCCCAAACAAGCTGAATGGAGCCTAACTGAGCCGAATAGAGCCAAATCGAGCCGAATCGAGCCGATTCAAGCTTCATCGCCTCGAATCGCGTTCAACGCGTCAAATCCAATCAAGACGTATAGATTAGAGAAGGGGAGGGGAGGGAAGGGGAGGGTAGAATAGAACAGAGTAGAGTGGAATAGAAGAGATTAGAACAGAATAGAAGGAATAGAATCGAGTAGAATAGAGTGGAAAAGAGTAGAGTCGAATACAGTCGAATAGAGCCGAATAAGCTGAATAGAGACGAATGGAGCTGAATACAGCCGAAAAGAGCTTTATACTGCCGAATCACACCTAATCGAGCGGAATCAAGCAGAATCGCACTGACTGTCACCGAACAGCGTCGAATCGAATCAGGTCGAATCGAGTCGAGTCACATCGTTTTGAATCAAATCGCTTCATATCGTGTCGAATCCCATCGAATCACGTCGAATAACTTCGAATTGTGTCAAACCTCAGAGAATCCTACTGAATCACGTCGAGTCGCATGGAATCTCATCAAATCCCTTCAGATCTTGCCGAATCCAGTCAAGTCCTATCAAATCGCTTTGCACGGAATCGAATTGAATCCAATAGATTAAAGTAGGGTAGGTTCGGGTGGGGTGCCGTTGGGTCGGGTAGGGTAGAATAGAATAGAGTACAACAGAATAGGGGAGAATAGAGCAGAACAGAAAGAATACAACAGAATAGAATAGAGTCAAAGACAGAGAACATAGCCGAATTGAGCCGAGTGGAGACAAAACGAGACGAATCACGTCCGGTTGCTTCGAATCGCGTCAAATCAAATCGAATCGATTAGAAGAGATTAGGGTAGGGAAGGGTAGAATAGAAGAGAGGAAAATAGTGAGGAATGGAGTTGAACGGAGTCCAATAGAGACGGATAGATATGAATAGAGTACAAAAGAGTCGAATAGAGCAGAATAGGGCCGAATAGGCCCAAATAAGGCCTAATTGAGCAGAATCCAGCAGAATCGATGGAATTCGAGCCTAATCGAGCCGAATGGAGTGAAATGGAGCCAAGTCGAGCCGAATAGAGCCGATTCGAACTGAATCGAGCTGATTCAAGCCTAATCGCGTCAAATCGCGTGGAAATACGTCACATCGAATCTAATCAAATAGATTAGGGAAGGGTAGGGGAGGGGCGGGTGGGTAGAATAGAACAGAATAGTACAGAATAGAATATAGTACAGTAGGGTAGAGTAGAGAGAGTAAAGCAGACAAGAGTAGAGCAGAGTAGAATTGAGTCAAACAGAGTCAAAGAGTGCAGGATATAGCTGAATAGAGCCAATTCTGGCCGAATCGAGTCAAATGGAAACAAAACGAGATGAATCACACCGAATTGCTTCGAATCGCATCCAATCGAATAGATTAGAGCATCGTAGGGTAGAGTAGAACAGAACAGAGTAGAATAGCGTAGAATGGAGAAGAGTGGAGTCAAATGGAGTCGAACAGAGACAAATAGAGTAGAAAAGAGTCGAATCGAGCCAAATAGGGCCGAATAAGGCTGAACCGAGTGGAAACGAGCTGAATTGAAGCGATTCGAGCCAAATCGAGCTGAATCGAGCTGATGTTGCGGAATCGAGCCGACTCAAGCGTGATGGTGTCCGGTCGCATCAAAATGCTTTGAATCGAATCAAATGGAATCGATTAGAATAGGTTAGGGTAGGGTAGTTTATGATAGGAAGACTAGGGTAGATGCAAGTAGACTACATTAGAGTAGACAAGAGAAGGCTAGAGTAGAAGCCTAGACTAGTAAGCTGGACTAGTCAGCTAGACTAGTGGCATAGAGCAGTAGCCTAGACAACTAGTCTTGAATAGTACCCTAAGTCAGTAATCTGAACGAGTACCCTTGCCTGAACTCTTAGCCTAATCTAGTACCCTTGCCTTAACTAGTAGTCCTAACAAGTACCCTTGCCTTAACCAGTAGTCTTCACTAGTACCCTTGCCTTCACTAGTAGTATGTCCTTAACAAGTAGCCTGAACTGGTACCCTTGCCTTAACCAGTACCCTCAACAAGTACCCATGCCTTAACTAGTAGCCTGGCCTTAACTAGTAGCCTGGCCTTAACTAGTGCCCTTGCATAACTAGTACCCTGGCCTTAACTAGTAGCCTGAACTAGTACACTTGCCTTAAGGAGTACACTTGCCCAAACTACTCCCCTTAATTAGGACCCTTATTGAGTAACCCTAAGTAGTAGAGTATGGTACGGTCGGGTAGCATAGGGTAGGGAAGCATACGGTGGAACAGAGAAAATAGAAGGAAATAGAATAGAACAGCATAGGTCAGGGTAGGTTAGCTTAGTGCAGGGTATGGTAGAGTAGCATAGGATGGAATCGAGAAAATAGAAAAGGAGACTAGAAAAGAGCAGACTAGATTAGGATAGGCTAGGGTGGGGGAGGGTTTTGTAGAATACAGTAGTGTAGAATGGAATAGAATGGTGTGGAATGGAGTCAAATGGATTCGAACAGAGATGCAGAGAGTAGAAAAGAGTTGAATAGAGCCGAATAACGCTGAATAGGACCACATATGACCAAAATGAGCCGAATCGAGTCGAGTCGACCAGCTTCGGGATGAATGGAGCCTAGTGGAGCTGAAATGAGCCAGATAGAGACAAACTGAACCCAGCAAAATCGAGCCAAAACACACGAGATCCTATTGCATCGGATCTCGTCGAACTCCATCAAATCCCACCAAAACGCATCAAATCTCGCGGAATCTCACCGAATCCCGTCGAATTGTCTCAAATCGGGTCGAATGGTGTCAAACTGAATGGAATCAAATTAAATTGAATAGATTAGAGTAGTGTAGGTTAGACTGGGATTCAGTAGGGAAGGGCACAGAAGAATAGATTGGAGTAGAACAGAAGAGAATACCAAGAGTAGAATGGAGTAGAGTTGAGTAGAGTGGAATAGTCAGAGCCGGGTAGTGCAGAATATAGATGAATAGATCCAATTCAAGCCGAATCGATTCGAATGGAGAGGAAAGGAGACAAATCGTGATGAATCGAATCGATTAGAATAGGTTAGAGTAGGGTAGGGTAGAACAGAATAGAATAGAGTAGAAAAGAGTAGAATGGTGTGGAAGGGAGTTGAATGGAGCCAAATAGAGACAAATAAAGTAGAAAGGGTTGAGTAGAGCTGAACAGGGCCGAATAAGGTTCACTCGAGCCTAATTATGCTGAATTGAGCAGAATCGAGACGAATTGACCCAATTCAAGCCAAATAGAGCTAAATCGAGCCGATTCAAGCCTAATCACATGGAATCGCGTCGAAATGCGTTGAATCGAATAGATTAGAGTAGAGGAGGGTACGGCAGGAGAGGCTAGACTACAACACAACAGAACACAATAGAAAGAAGAGAATAGAATTAAGTAGAGTCGGGTCCAGTAGAATAGAGTCAAATTGAGTTGAAGAGAGCCGAAAAGAGCCAAACAGAGCTGAATACAGCCGAATTGACCAAATTCAAGGTGAATCGAGATGAATCATGTCGAGTCGTTTGAAATGTGTCGAAGCGAATCAAATAGATTAGTGTGGGGAAGGTAAGGCTACGGTAGGGTAGAGAAGAATAGAGTAGAATAGAACAGAACAGAAAGAATCGAGTAGACTAGAGTCAAATAGAGTCGAATACTGCCAAAAAGAGCCGAATAGAGTGGAAAAGAGCCGAATAGAACCGAATCGAGTTTAATGGAGCAGAAAGGAGATGAATCGAGCCGATATGACCCGAATCAGGTCGAATCCCATTCAAGTGTGTCGAATAGCATAGAACAGATTACAGTAGGCTAAGTTAGGGTAGGGTAGGGTAGAATAGAGTGCAGTAGAACAGAAGAGAAGAGAACAGAACTGAAAGAATAGGGTCGAGACGAGCAGAGTATAGAAGAGTAGAGTAGAGCAGAGTCGAACATTGCCGAATAGAGCCAAATAGAGCCCAAAAGAGCTAAATGGATAGAAACCAAGACGAATCACGCCGAATCCCGTGGAATCGTGCCGTATCGCGTCGAATCCCGTCGAATTGCATTGAATCTGATCAATTCCAATCCAATCCAATCCAATCCAATCCATTAGAATAGACTAGAGTAGGGTAGAGTACAATACAATACAGTAGAGAATAGTTTAGGATGGAGTAGAATGGTGTAGCATGGAGTCGAGTGGAGTCGAAAAGAGATAATAGAGTTGAGTAGAGTCTGATAGAGCCGAATAGAGCTGAATAGAGCCTATTGGAGCTGACTGGAGCCGAATGGAGCCGATTAGAGCTGAATCGAACCGATTTGAGCCGATTGGGGATGAATGGAGTGGAAAGGAGCCGATTTGAGCCGAATCGCATCGAGATGCGTGGAATCGAATCCAGTAGAATAGATTAGATGAGGGTAGGATGGAATAGAGTAGACTTGAACACAGTAGAAGAGAATGGAAAGGATACAATAGAATAGAGTAGAAAAGGGTAGAGCAGAGCAGAATAGTGTAGAGTAGAATAGAGTAGAGTAGAACAGAGTCGAATCAAGCTGAATGGAGACGAAACGAGACAAATCACGTCGAATGGCGTCGAATCCCATCGAATCAATTACAGTAGGGTATAGTAGAAGAGCATAGAATGGAGTAGAATGGTGTGCAACGGAATCGAGTAGAGTAGAAAAGAGCTGAAGAGAGCCGAAGAGGGCCAAAGAGGGCCAAATCGAGCTGAATTGAGCGAAATCGAGCCGAATCCAGTGAATCGAGCCTAATGGAGCCAAATCGAGCCTAATCGAGCTGAATCGACACTATTCGAGACAAATGGAGCCGAATGGACATGAATCACACCGATTCGGCCCCTAGTCGCGTCAAAATTTCTCGAATTCAATTGAATAGACTAGAGTAGGGGAGGTTCGGGTAGGCTAGAGTAGGGTAGAATAGAGTAGAATAGAATAAGACAGAACAGAACACAACAAAATAGAACAGAACAACACAGAACGAATACAGAAAAGAGTAGGCTAGAGTAGAATAGAGGGGAGTAGAGTAGAGTAGAATAGATTTGAACAGAGCCAAATCGAGCCGAATCGCGTCGAAATGGGTTGAATCAAATCCAATCAAGTGGATTACAATACCTTAGAGTTGGGTAGCATAGGGTAGGGTAGAATAGAGTAGAATAGTACAGAACAGAGTAGAAACAATACAATAGAGTAGAGAAGAGTAGAATAGAGCTGAATAGAGCCAAATGCAGACAAAATGAGAGGAATCGTGTAGAAGCAAGTAGAGTAAATTAGAGTGGTGTTGGGTAGGGTAGAGCAGAATAGAGTAGAATAGTGTAGAATAGTGTGGAATGAATAGAATGGAGTAGAATGGAGTCAAATAGAAACGAATAGAGTAGAAAAGAGTCGAATAGAGCAGAATAGGGCCGAAGAAGGCCAAATCGAGCAGATTCGAAGCGATTCAAGCCAAAACAAGCTGAATGGAGCCTAACTGAGCCGAATAGAGCCAAATCGAGCCGAATCGAGCCGATTCAAGCTTCATCGCCTCGAATCGCGTTCAACGCGTCAAATCCAATCAAGACGTATAGATTAGAGAAGGGGAGGGGAGGGAAGGGGAGGGTAGAATAGAACAGAGTAGAGTGGAATAGAAGAGATTAGAACAGAATAGAAGGAATAGAATCGAGTAGAATAGAGTGGAAAAGAGTAGAGTCGAATACAGTCGAATAGAGCCGAATAAGCTGAATAGAGACGAATGGAGCTGAATACAGCCGAAAAGAGCTTTATACTGCCGAATCACACCTAATCGAGCGGAATCAAGCAGAATCGCACTGACTGTCACCGAACAGCGTCGAATCGAATCAGGTCGAATCGAGTCGAGTCACATCGTTTTGAATCAAATCGCTTCATATCGTGTCGAATCCCATCGAATCACGTCGAATAACTTCGAATTGTGTCAAACCTCAGAGAATCCTACTGAATCACGTCGAGTCGCATGGAATCTCATCAAATCCCTTCAGATCTTGCCGAATCCAGTCAAGTCCTATCAAATCGCTTTGCACGGAATCGAATTGAATCCAATAGATTAAAGTAGGGTAGGTTCGGGTGGGGTGCCGTTGGGTCGGGTAGGGTAGAATAGAATAGAGTACAACAGAATAGGGGAGAATAGAGCAGAACAGAAAGAATACAACAGAATAGAATAGAGTCAAAGACAGAGAACATAGCCGAATTGAGCCGAGTGGAGACAAAATGAGACGAATCACGTCCGGTTGCTTCGAATCGCGTCAAATCAAATCGAATCGATTAGAAGAGATTAGGGTAGGGAAGGGTAGAATAGAAGAGAGGAAAATAGTGAGGAATGGAGTTGAACGGAGTCCAATAGAGACGGATAGATATGAATAGAGTACAAAAGAGTCGAATAGAGCAGAATAGGGCCGAATAGGCCCAAATAAGGCCTAATTGAGCAGAATCCAGCAGAATCGATGGAATTCGAGCCTAATCGAGCCGAATGGAGTGAAATGGAGCCAAGTCGAGCCGAATAGAGCCGATTCGAACTGAATCGAGCTGATTCAAGCCTAATCGCGTCAAATCGCGTGGAAATACGTCACATCGAATCTAATCAAATAGATTAGGGAAGGGTAGGGGAGGGGCGGGTGGGTAGAATAGAACAGAATAGTACAGAATAGAATATAGTACAGTAGGGTAGAGTAGAGAGAGTAAAGCAGACAAGAGTAGAGCAGAGTAGAATTGAGTCAAACAGAGTCAAAGAGTGCAGGATATAGCTGAATAGAGCCAATTCTGGCCGAATCGAGTCAAATGGAAACAAAACGAGATGAATCACACCGAATTGCTTCGAATCGCATCCAATCGAATAGATTAGAGCATCGTAGGGTAGAGTAGAACAGAACAGAGTAGAATAGCGTAGAATGGAGAAGAGTGGAGTCAAATGGCGTCGAACAGAGACAAATAGAGTAGAAAAGAGTCGAATTGAGCCAAATAGGGCCGAATAAGGCTGAAACGAGTGGAAACGAGCTGAATTGAAGCGATTCGAGCCAAATCGAGCTGAATCGAGCTGATGTTGCGGAATCGAGCCGACTCAAGCGTGATGGTGTCCGGTCGCATCAAAATGCTTTGAATCGAATCAAATGGAATCGATTAGAATAGGTTAGGGTAGGGTAGTTTATGATAGGAAGACTAGGGTAGATGCAAGTAGACTACATTAGAGTAGACAAGAGAAGGCTAGAGTAGAAGCCTAGACTAGTAAGCTGGACTAGTCAGCTAGACTAGTGGCATAGAGCAGTAGCCTAGACAACTAGTCTTGAATAGTACCCTAAGTCAGTAATCTGAACGAGTACCCTTGCCTGAACTCTTAGCCTAATCTAGTACCCTTGCCTTAACTAGTAGTCCTAACAAGTACCCTTGGCTTAACCAGTAGTCTTCACTAGTACCCTTGCCTTCACTAGTAGTATGTCCTTAACAAGTAGCCTGAACTGGTACCCTTGCCTTAACCAGTACCCTCAACAAGTACCCATGCCTTAACTAGTAGCCTGGCCTTAACTAGTAGCCTGGCCTTAACTAGTAGCCTGAACTAGTACACTTGCCTTAAGGAGTACCCTTGCCCGAACTACTCCCCTTAATTAGGACCCTTATTAAGTAACCCTAAGTAGTAGAGTATGGTACGGTGGGGTAGCATAGGGTAGGGAAGCATACGGTGGAACAGAGAAAATAGAAGGAAATAGAATAGAACAGCATAGGTCAGGGTAGGTTAGCTTAGTGCAGGGTATGGTAGAGTAGCATAGGATGGAATCGAGAAAATAGAAAAGGAGACTAGAAAAGAGCAGACTAGATTAGGATAGGCTAGGGTGGGGGAGGGTTTTGTAGAATACAGTAGTGTAGAATGGAATAGAATGGTGTGGAATGGAGTCAAATGGATTCGAACAGAGATGCAGAGAGTAGAAAAGAGTTGAATAGAGCCGAATAACGCTGAATAGGACCACATATGACCAAAATGAGCCGAATCGAGTCGAGTCGACCAGCTTCGGGATGAATGGAGCCTAGTGGAGCTGAAATGAGCCAGATAGAGACAAACTGAACCCAGCAAAATCGAGCCAAAACACACGAGATCCTATTGCATCGGATCTCGTCGAACTCCATCAAATCCCACCAAAACGCATCAAATCTCGTGGAATCTCACCGAATCCCGTCGAATTGTCTCAAATCGGGTCGAATGGTGTCAAACTGAATGGAATCGAATTAAATTGAATAGATTAGAGTAGTGTAGGTTAGACTGGGATTCAGTAGGGAAGGGCACAGAAGAATAGAATAGAGTAGAACAGAAGAGAATACCAAGAGTAGAATGGAGTAGAGTTGAGTAGAGTGGAATAGTCAGAGTCGGGTAGTGCAGAATATAGATGAATAGATCCAATTCAAGCCGAATCGATTCGAATGGAGAGGAAAGGAGACAAATCGTGATGAATCGAATCGATTAGAATAGGTTAGAGTAGGGTAGGGTAGAACAGAATAGAATAGAGTAGAAAAGAGTAGAATGGTGTGGAAGGGAGTTGAATGGAGCCAAATAGAGACAAATAAAGTAGAAAGGGTTGAGTAGAGCTGAACAGGGCCGAATAAGGTTCACTCGAGCCTAATTATGCTGAATTGAGCAGAATCGAGACGAATTGACCCAATTCAAGCCAAATAGAGCTAAATCGAGCCGATTCAAGCCTAATCACATGGAATCGCGTCGAAATGCGTTGAATCGAATAGATTAGAGTAGAGGAGGGTACGGCAGGAGAGGCTAGACTACAACACAACAGAACACAATAGAAAGAAGAGAATAGAATTAAGTAGAGTCGGGTCCAGTAGAATAGAGTCAAATTGAGTTGAAGAGAGCCGAAAAGAGCCAAACAGAGCTGAATACAGCCGAATTGACCAAATTCAAGGTGAATCGAGATGAATCATGTCGAGTCGTTTGAAATGTGTCGAATCGAATCAAATAGATTAGTGTGGGGAAGGTAAGGCTACGGTAGGGTAGAGAAGAATAGAGTAGAATAGAACAGAACAGAAAGAATCGAGTAGACTAGAGTCAAATAGAGTCGAATACTGCCAAAAAGAGCCGAATAGAGTGGAAAAGAGCCGCATCGAGTTTAATGGAGCAGAAAGGAGATGAATCGAGCCGATATGACCCGAATCAGGTCGAATCCCATTCAAGTGTGTCGAATAGCATAGAACAGATTACAGTAGGCTAAGTTAGGGTAGGGTAGGGTAGAATAGAGTGCAGTAGAACAGAAGAGAAGAGAACAGAACTGAAAGAATAGGGTCGAGACGAGCAGAGTATAGAAGAGTAGAGTAGAGCAGAGTCGAACATTGCCGAATAGAGCCAAATAGAGCCCAAAAGAGCTAAATGGATAGAAACCAAGACGAATCACGCCGAATCCCGTGGAATCGTGCCGTATCGCGTCGAATCCCGTCGAATTGCATTGAATCTGATCAATTCCAATCCAATCCAATCCAATCCAATCCATTAGAATAGACTAGAGTAGGGTAGAGTACAATACAATACAGTAGAGAATAGTTTAGGATGGAGTAGAATGGTGTAGCATGGAGTCGAGTGGAGTCGAAAAGAGATAATAGAGTTGAGTAGAGTCTAATAGAGCCGAATAGAGCTGAATAGAGCCTATTGGAGCTGACTGGAGCCGAATGGAGCCGATTAGAGCTGAATCGAACCGATTTGAGCCGATTGGGGATGAATGGAGTGGAAAGGAGCCGATTTGAGCCGAATCGCATCGAGATGCGTGGAATCGAATCCAGTAGAATAGATTAGATGAGGGTAGGATGGAATAGAGTAGACTTGAACACAGTAGAAGAGAATGGAAAGGATACAATAGAATAGAGTAGAAAAGGGTAGAGCAGAGCAGAATAGTGTAGAGTAGAATAGAGTAGAGTAGAACAGAGTCGAATCAAGCTGAATGGAGACGAAACGAGACAAATCACGTCGAATGGCGTCGAATCCCATCGAATCAATTACAGTAGGGTATAGTAGAAGAGCGTAGAATGGAGTAGAATGGTGTGCAACGGAATCGAGTAGAGTAGAAAAGAGCTGAAGAGAGCCGAAGAGGGCCAAAGAGGGCCAAATCGAGCTGAATTGAGCGAAATCGAGCCGAATCCAGTGAATCGAGCCTAATGGAGCCAAATCGAGCCTAATCGAGCTGAATCGACACTATTCGAGACAAATGGAGCCGAATGGACATGAATCACACCGATTCGGCCCCTAGTCGCGTCAAAATTTCTCGAATTCAATTGAATAGACTAGAGTAGGGGAGGTTCGGGTAGGCTAGAGTAGGGTAGAATAGAGTAGAATAGAATAAGACAGAACAGAACACAACAAAATAGAACAGAACAACACAGGACGAATACAGAAAAGAGTAGGCTAGAGTAGAATAGAGGGGAGTAGAGTAGAGTAGAATAGATTTGAACAGAGCCAAATCGAGCCGAATCGCGTCGAAATGGGTTGAATCAAATCCAATCAAGTGGATTACAATACCTTAGAGTTGGGTAGCATAGAGTAGGGTAGAATAGAGTAGAATAGTACAGAGCAGAGTAGAAACAATACAATAGAGTAGAGAAGAGTAGAATAGAGCTGAATAGAGCCAAATGCAGACAAAATGAGAGGAATCGTGTAGAAGCAAGTAGAGTAAATTAGAGTGGTGTTGGGTAGGGTAGAGCAGAATAGAGTAGAATAGTGTAGAATAGTGTGGAATGAATAGAATGGAGTAGAATGGAGTCAAATAGAAACGAATAGAGTAGAAAAGAGTCGAATAGAGCAGAATAGGGCCGAAGAAGGCCAAATCGAGCAGATTCGAAGCGATTCAAGCCCAAACAAGCTGAATGGAGCCTAACTGAGCCGAATAGAGCCAAATCGAGCCGAATCGAGCCGATTCAAGCTTCATCGCCTCGAATCGCGTTCAACGCGTCAAATCCAATCAAGACGTATAGATTAGAGAAGGGGAGGGGAGGGAAGGGGAGGGTAGAATAGAACAGAGTAGAGTGGAATAGAAGAGATTAGAACAGAATAGAAGGAATAGAATCGAGTAGAATAGAGTGGAAAAGAGTAGAGTCGAATACAGTCGAATAGAGCCGAATAAGCTGAATAGAGACGAATGGAGCTGAATACAGCCGAAAAGAGCTTTATACTGCCGAATCACACCTAATCGAGCGGAATCAAGCAGAATCGCACTGACTGTCACCGAACAGCGTCGAATCGAATCAGGTCGAATCGAGTCGAGTCACATCGTTTTGAATCAAATCGCTTCATATCGTGTCGAATCCCATCGAATCACGTCGAATAACTTCGAATTGTGTCAAACCTCAGAGAATCCTACTGAATCACGTCGAGTCGCATGGAATCTCATCAAATCCCTTCAGATCTTGCCGAATCCAGTCAAGTCCTATCAAATCGCTTTGCACGGAATCGAATTGAATCCAATAGATTAAAGTAGGGTAGGTTCGGGTGGGGTGCCGTTGGGTCGGGTAGGGTAGAATAGAATAGAGTACAACAGAATAGGGGAGAATAGAGCAGAACAGAAAGAATACAACAGAATAGAATAGAGTCAAAGACAGAGAACATAGCCGAATTGAGCCGAGTGGAGACAAAACGAGACGAATCACGTCCGGTTGCTTCGAATCGCGTCAAATCAAATCGAATCGATTAGAAGAGATTAGGGTAGGGAAGGGTAGAATAGAAGAGAGGAAAATAGTGAGGAATGGAGTTGAACGGAGTCCAATAGAGACGGATAGATATGAATAGAGTACAAAAGAGTCGAATAGAGCAGAATAGGGCCGAATAGGCCCAAATAAGGCCTAATTGAGCAGAATCCAGCAGAATCGATGGAATTCGAGCCTAATCGAGCCGAATGGAGTGAAATGGAGCCAAGTCGAGCCGAATAGAGCCGATTCGAACTGAATCGAGCTGATTCAAGCCTAATCGCGTCAAATCGCGTGGAAATACGTCACATCGAATCTAATCAAATAGATTAGGGAAGGGTAGGGGAGGGGCGGGTGGGTAGAATAGAACAGAATAGTACAGAATAGAATATAGTACAGTAGGGTAGAGTAGAGAGAGTAAAGCAGACAAGAGTAGAGCAGAGTAGAATTGAGTCAAACAGAGTCAAAGAGTGCAGGATATAGCTGAATAGAGCCAATTCTGGCCGAATCGAGTCAAATGGAAACAAAACGAGATGAATCACACCGAATTGCTTCGAATCGCATCCAATCGAATAGATTAGAGCATCGTAGGGTAGAGTAGAACAGAACAGAGTAGAATAGCGTAGAATGGAGAAGAGTGGAGTCAAATGGAGTCGAACAGAGACAAATAGAGTAGAAAAGAGTCGAATCGAGCCAAATAGGGCCGAATAAGGCTGAACCGAGTGGAAACGAGCTGAATTGAAGCGATTCGAGCCAAATCGAGCTGAATCGAGCTGATGTTGCGGAATCGAGCCGACTCAAGCGTGATGGTGTCCGGTCGCATCAAAATGCTTTGAATCGAATCAAATGGAATCGATTAGAATAGGTTAGGGTAGGGTAGTTTATGATAGGAAGACTAGGGTAGATGCAAGTAGACTACATTAGAGTAGACAAGAGAAGGCTAGAGTAGAAGCCTAGACTAGTAAGCTGGACTAGTCAGCTAGACTAGTGGCATAGAGCAGTAGCCTAGACAACTAGTCTTGAATAGTACCCTAAGTCAGTAATCTGAACGAGTACCCTTGCCTGAACTCTTAGCCTAATCTAGTACCCTTGCCTTAACTAGTAGTCCTAACAAGTACCCTTGGCTTAACCAGTAGTCTTCACTAGTACCCTTGCCTTCACTAGTAGTATGTCCTTAACAAGTAGCCTGAACTGGTACCCTTGCCTTAACCAGTACCCTCAACAAGTACCCATGCCTTAACTAGTAGCCTGGCCTTAACTAGTAGCCTGGCCTTAACTAGTAGCCTGAACTAGTACACTTGCCTTAAGGAGTACCCTTGCCCGAACTACTCCCCTTAATTAGGACCCTTATTAAGTAACCCTAAGTAGTAGAGTATGGTACGGTGGGGTAGCATAGGGTAGGGAAGCATACGGTGGAACAGAGAAAATAGAAGGAAATAGAATAGAACAGCATAGGTCAGGGTAGGTTAGCTTAGTGCAGGGTATGGTAGAGTAGCATAGGATGGAATCGAGAAAATAGAAAAGGAGACTAGAAAAGAGCAGACTAGATTAGGATAGGCTAGGGTGGGGGAGGGTTTTGTAGAATACAGTAGTGTAGAATGGAATAGAATGGTGTGGAATGGAGTCAAATGGATTCGAACAGAGATGCAGAGAGTAGAAAAGAGTTGAATAGAGCCGAATAACGCTGAATAGGACCACATATGACCAAAATGAGCCGAATCGAGTCGAGTCGACCAGCTTCGGGATGAATGGAGCCTAGTGGAGCTGAAATGAGCCAGATAGAGACAAACTGAACCCAGCAAAATCGAGCCAAAACACACGAGATCCTATTGCATCGGATCTCGTCGAACTCCATCAAATCCCACCAAAACGCATCAAATCTCGCGGAATCTCACCGAATCCCGTCGAATTGTCTCAAATCGGGTCGAATGGTGTCAAACTGAATGGAATCGAATTAAATTGAATAGATTAGAGTAGTGTAGGTTAGACTGGGATTCAGTAGGGAAGGGCACAGAAGAATAGAATAGAGTAGAACAGAAGAGAATACCAAGAGTAGAATGGAGTAGAGTTGAGTAGAGTGGAATAGTCAGAGCCGGGTAGTGCAGAATATAGATGAATAGATCCAATTCAAGCCGAATCGATTCGAATGGAGAGGAAAGGAGACAAATCGTGATGAATCGAATCGATTAGAATAGGTTAGAGTAGGGTAGGGTAGAACAGAATAGAATAGAGTAGAAAAGAGTAGAATGGTGTGGAAGGGAGTTGAATGGAGCCAAATAGAGACAAATAAAGTAGAAAGGGTTGAGTAGAGCTGAACAGGGCCGAATAAGGTTCACTCGAGCCTAATTATGCTGAATTGAGCAGAATCGAGACGAATTGACCCAATTCAAGCCAAATAGAGCTAAATCGAGCCGATTCAAGCCTAATCACATGGAATCGCGTCGAAATGCGTTGAATCGAATAGATTAGAGTAGAGGAGGGTACGGCAGGAGAGGCTAGACTACAACACAACAGAACACAATAGAAAGAAGAGAGTAGAATTAAGTAGAGTCGGGTCCAGTAGAATAGAGTCAAATTGAGTTGAAGAGAGCCGAAAAGAGCCAAACAGAGCTGAATACAGCCGAATTGACCAAATTCAAGGTGAATCGAGATGAATCATGTCGAGTCGTTTGAAATGTGTCGAATCGAATCAAATAGATTAGTGTGGGGAAGGTAAGGCTACGGTAGGGTAGAGAAGAATAGAGTAGAATAGAACAGAACAGAAAGAATCGAGTAGACTAGAGTCAAATAGAGTCGAATACTGCCAAAAAGAGCCGAATAGAGTGGAAAAGAGCCGAATCGAGTTTAATGGAGCAGAAAGGAGATGAATCGAGCCGATATGACCCGAATCAGGTCGAATCCCATTCAAGTGTGTCGAATAGCATAGAACAGATTACAGTAGGCTAAGTTAGGGTAGGGTAGGGTAGAATAGAGTGCAGTAGAACAGAAGAGAAGAGAACAGAACTGAAAGAATAGGGTCGAGACGAGCAGAGTATAGAAGAGTAGAGTAGAGCAGAGTCGAACATTGCCGAATAGAGCCAAATAGAGCCCAAAAGAGCTAAATGGATAGAAACCAAGACGAATCACGCCGAATCCCGTGGAATCGTGCCGTATCGCGTCGAATCCCGTCGAATTGCATTGAATCTGATCAATTCCAATCCAATCCAATCCAATCCAATCCAATCCAATCCAATCCAATCCATTAGAATAGACTAGAGTAGGGTAGAGTACAATACAATACAGTAGAGAATAGTTTAGGATGGAGTAGAATGGTGTAGCATGGAGTCGAGTGGAGTCGAAAAGAGATAATAGAGTTGAGTAGAGTCTAATAGAGCCGAATAGAGCTGAATAGAGCCTATTGGAGCTGACTGGAGCCGAATGGAGCCGATTAGAGCTGAATCGAACCGATTTGAGCCGATTGGGGATGAATGGAGTGGAAAGGAGCCGATTTGAGCCGAATCGCATCGAGATGCGTGGAATCGAATCCAGTAGAATAGATTAGATGAGGGTAGGATGGAATAGAGTAGACTTGAACACAGTAGAAGAGAATGGAAAGGATACAATAGAATAGAGTAGAAAAGGGTAGAGCAGAGCAGAATAGTGTAGAGTAGAATAGAGTAGAGTAGAACAGAGTCGAATCAAGCTGAATGGAGACGAAACGAGACAAATCGCGTCGAATGGCGTCGAATCCCATTGAATCAATTACAGTAGGGTATAGTAGAAGAGCGTAGAATGGAGTAGAATGGTGTGCAACGGAATCGAGTAGAGTAGAAAAGAGCTGAAGAGAGCCGAAGAGGGCCAAAGAGGGCCAAATCGAGCTGAATTGAGCGAAATCGAGCCGAATCCAGTGAATCGAGCCTAATGGAGCCAAATCGAGCCTAATCGAGCTGAATCGACACTATTCGAGACAAATGGAGCCGAATGGACATGAATCACACCGATTCGGCCCCTAGTCGCGTCAAAATTTCTCGAATTCAATTGAATAGACTAGAGTAGGGGAGGTTCGGGTAGGCTAGAGTAGGGTAGAATAGAGTAGAATAGAATAAAACAGAACAGAACACAACAAAATAGAACAGAACAACACAGGACGAATACAGAAAAGAGTAGGCTAGAGTAGAATAGAGGGGAGTAGAGTAGAGTAGAATAGATTTGAACAGAAATACTATCTCTCTATGCGCGTCGAAATGGGTTGAATCAAATCCAATCAAGTGGATTACAATACCTTAGAGTTGGGTAGCATAGGGTAGGGTAGAATAGAGTAGAATAGTACAGAGCAGAGTAGAAACAATACAATAGAGTAGAGAAGAGTAGAATAGAGCTGAATAGAGCCAAATGCAGACAAAATGAGAGGAATCGTGTAGAAGCAAGTAGAGTAAATTAGAGTGGTGTTGGGTAGGGTAGAGCAGAATAGAGTAGAATAGTGTAGAATAGTGTGGAATGAATAGAATGGAGTAGAATGGAGTCAAATAGAAACGAATAGAGTAGAAAAGAGTCGAATAGAGCAGAATAGGGCCGAAGAAGGCCAAATCGAGCAGATTCGAAGCGATTCAAGCCCAAACAAGCTGAATGGAGCCTAACTGAGCCGAATAGAGCCAAATCGAGCCGAATCGAGCCGATTCAAGCTTCATCGCCTCGAATCGCGTTCAACGCGTCAAATCCAATCAAGACGTATAGATTAGAGAAGGGGAGGGGAGGGAAGGGGAGGGTAGAATAGAACAGAGTAGAGTGGAATAGAAGAGATTAGAACAGAATAGAAGGAATAGAATCGAGTAGAATAGAGTGGAAAAGAGTAGAGTCGAATACAGTCGAATAGAGCCGAATAAGCTGAATAGAGACGAATGGAGCTGAATACAGCCGAAAAGAGCTTTATACTGCCGAATCACACCTAATCGAGCGGAATCAAGCAGAATCGCACTGACTGTCACCGAACAGCGTCGAATCGAATCAGGTCGAATCGAGTCGAGTCACATCGTTTTGAATCAAATCGCTTCATATCGTGTCGAATCCCATCGAATCACGTCGAATAACTTCGAATTGTGTCAAACCTCAGAGAATCCTACTGAATCACGTCGAGTCGCATGGAATCTCATCAAATCCCTTCAGATCTTGCCGAATCCAGTCAAGTCCTATCAAATCGCTTTGCACGGAATCCAATTGAATCCAATAGATTAAAGTAGGGTAGGTTCGGGTGGGGTGCCGTTGGGTCGGGTAGGGTAGAATAGAATAGAGTACAACAGAATAGGGGAGAATAGAGCAGAACAGAAAGAATACAACAGAATAGAATAGAGTCAAAGACAGAGAACATAGCCGAATTGAGCCGAGTGGAGACAAAATGAGACGAATCACGTCCGGTTGCTTCGAATCGCGTCAAATCAAATCGAATCGATTAGAAGAGATTAGGGTAGGGAAGGGTAGAATAGAAGAGAGGAAAATAGTGAGGAATGGAGTTGAACGGAGTCCAATAGAGACGGATAGATATGAATAGAGTACAAAAGAGTCGAATAGAGCAGAATAGGGCCGAATAGGCCCAAATAAGGCCTAATTGAGCAGAATCCAGCAGAATCGATGGAATTCGAGCCTAATCGAGCCGAATGGAGTGAAATGGAGCCAAGTCGAGCCGAATAGAGCCGATTCGAACTGAATCGAGCTGATTCAAGCCTAATCGCGTCAAATCGCGTGGAAATACGTCACATCGAATCTAATCAAATAGATTAGGGAAGGGTAGGGGAGGGGCGGGTGGGTAGAATAGAACAGAATAGTACAGAATAGAATATAGTACAGTAGGGTAGAGTAGAGAGAGTAAAGCAGACAAGAGTAGAGCAGAGTAGAATTGAGTCAAACAGAGTCAAAGAGTGCAGGATATAGCTGAATAGAGCCAATTCTGGCCGAATCGAGTCAAATGGAAACAAAACGAGATGAATCACACCGAATTGCTTCGAATCGCATCCAATCGAATAGATTAGAGCATCGTAGGGTAGAGTAGAACAGAACAGAGTAGAATAGCGTAGAATGGAGAAGAGTGGAGTCAAATGGAGTCGAACAGAGACAAATAGAGTAGAAAAGAGTCGAATCGAGCCAAATAGGGCCGAATAAGGCTGAACCGAGTGGAAACGAGCTGAATTGAAGCGATTCGAGCCAAATCGAGCTGAATCGAGCTGATGTTGCGGAATCGAGCCGACTCAAGCGTGATGGTGTCCGGTCGCATCAAAATGCTTTGAATCGAATCAAATGGAATCGATTAGAATAGGTTAGGGTAGGGTAGTTTATGATAGGAAGACTAGGGTAGATGCAAGTAGACTACATTAGAGTAGACAAGAGAAGGCTAGAGTAGAAGCCTAGACTAGTAAGCTGGACTAGTCAGCTAGACTAGTGGCATAGAGCAGTAGCCTAGACAACTAGTCTTGAATAGTACCCTAAGTCAGTAATCTGAACGAGTACCCTTGCCTGAACTCTTAGCCTAATCTAGTACCCTTGCCTTAACTAGTAGTCCTAACAAGTACCCTTGGCTTAACCAGTAGTCTTCACTAGTACCCTTGCCTTCACTAGTAGTATGTCCTTAACAAGTAGCCTGAACTGGTACCCTTGCCTTAACCAGTACCCTCAACAAGTACCCATGCCTTAACTAGTAGCCTGGCCTTAACTAGTAGCCTGGCCTTAACTAGTAGCCTGAACTAGTACACTTGCCTTAAGGAGTACCCTTGCCCGAACTACTCCCCTTAATTAGGACCCTTATTAAGTAACCCTAAGTAGTAGAGTATGGTACGGTGGGGTAGCATAGGGTAGGGAAGCATACGGTGGAACAGAGAAAATAGAAGGAAATAGAATAGAACAGCATAGGTCAGGGTAGGTTATCTTAGTGCAGGGTATGGTAGAGTAGCATAGGATGGAATCGAGAAAATAGAAAAGGAGACTAGAAAAGAGCAGACTAGATTAGGATAGGCTAGGGTGGGGGAGGGTTTTGTAGAATACAGTAGTGTAGAATGGAATAGAATGGTGTGGAATGGAGTCAAATGGATTCGAACAGAGATGCAGAGAGTAGAAAAGAGTTGAATAGAGCCGAATAACGCTGAATAGGACCACATATGACCAAAATGAGCCGAATCGAGTCGAGTCGACCAGCTTCGGGATGAATGGAGCCTAGTGGAGCTGAAATGAGCCAGATAGAGACAAACTGAACCCAGCAAAATCGAGCCAAAACACACGAGATCCTATTGCATCGGATCTCGTCGAACTCCATCAAATCCCACCAAAACGCATCAAATCTCGCGGAATCTCACCGAATCCCGTCGAATTGTCTCAAATCGGGTCGAATGGTGTCAAACTGAATGGAATCGAATTAAATTGAATAGATTAGAGTAGTGTAGGTTAGACTGGGATTCAGTAGGGAAGGGCACAGAAGAATAGAATAGAGTAGAACAGAAGAGAATACCAAGAGTAGAATGGAGTAGAGTTGAGTAGAGTGGAATAGTCAGAGCCGGGTAGTGCAGAATATAGATGAATAGATCCAATTCAAGCCGAATCGATTCGAATGGAGAGGAAAGGAGACAAATCGTGATGAATCGAATCGATTAGAATACGTTAGAGTAGGGTAGGGTAGAACAGAATAGAATAGAGTAGAAAAGAGTAGAATGGTGTGGAAGGGAGTTGAATGGAGCCAAATAGAGACAAATAAAGTAGAAAGGGTTGAGTAGAGCTGAACAGGGCCGAATAAGGTTCACTCGAGCCTAATTATGCTGAATTGAGCAGAATCGAGACGAATTGACCCAATTCAAGCCAATAGAGCTAAATCGAGCCGATTCAAGCCTAATCACATGGAATCGCGTCGAAATGCGTTGAATCGAATAGATTAGAGTAGAGGAGGGTACGGCAGGAGAGGCTAGACTACAACACAACAGAACACAATAGAAAGAAGAGAATAGAATTAAGTAGAGTCGGGTCCAGTAGAATAGAGTCAAATTGAGTTGAAGAGAGCCGAAAAGAGCCAAACAGAGCTGAATACAGCCGAATTGACCAAATTCAAGGTGAATCGAGATGAATCATGTCGAGTCGTTTGAAATGTGTCGAAGCGAATCAAATAGATTAGTGTGGGGAAGGTAAGGCTACGGTAGGGTAGAGAAGAATAGACGTAGAATAGAACAGAACAGAAAGAATCGAGTAGACTAGAGTCAAATAGAGTCGAATACTGCCAAAAAGAGCCGAATAGAGTGGAAAAGAGCCGAATAGAACCGAATCGAGTTTAATGGAGCAGAAAGGAGATGAATCGAGCCGATATGACCCGAATCAGGTCGAATCCCATTCAAGTGTGTCGAATAGCATAGAACAGATTACAGTAGGCTAAGTTAGGGTAGGGTAGGTAGAATAGAGTGCAGTAGAACAGAAGAGAAGAGAACAGAACTGAAAGAATAGGGTCGAGACGAGCAGAGTATAGAAGAGTAGAGTAGAGCAGAGTCGAACATTGCCGAATAGAGCCAAATAGAGCCCAAAAGAGCTAAATGGATAGAAACCAAGACGAATCACGCCGAATCCCGTGGAATCGTGCCGTATCGCGTCGAATCCCGTCGAATTGCATTGAATCTGATCAATTCCAATACTATCTCTCTATGATCCAATCCAATCCAATCCAATCCAATCCATTAGAATAGACTAGAGTAGGGTAGAGTACAATACAATACAGTAGAGAATAGTTTAGGATGGAGTAGAATGGTGTAGCATGGAGTCGAGTGGAGTCGAAAAGAGATAATAGAGTTGAGTAGAGTCTAATAGAGCCGAATAGAGCTGAATAGAGCCTATTGGAGCTGACTGGAGCCGAATGGAGCCGATTAGAGCTGAATCGAACCGATTTGAGCCGATTGGGGATGAATGGAGTGGAAAGGAGCCGATTTGAGCCGAATCGCATCGAGATGCGTGGAATCGAATCCAGTAGAATAGATTAGATGAGGGTAGGATGGAATAGAGTAGACTTGAACACAGTAGAAGAGAATGGAAAGGATACAATAGAATAGAGTAGAAAAGGGTAGAGCAGAGCAGAATAGTGTAGAGTAGAATAGAGTAGAGTAGAACAGAGTCGAATCAAGCTGAATGGAGACGAAACGAGACAAATCGCGTCGAATGGCGTCGAATCGCATTGAATCAATTACAGTAGGGTATAGTAGAAGAGCGTAGAATGGAGTAGAATGGTGTGCAACGGAATCGAGTAGAGTAGAAAAGAGCTGAAGAGAGCCGAAGAGGGCCAAAGAGGGCCAAATCGAGCTGAATTGAGCGAAATCGAGCCGAATCCAGTGAATCGAGCCTAATGGAGCCAAATCGAGCCTAATCGAGCTGAATCGACACTATTCGAGACAAATGGAGCCGAATGGACATGAATCACACCGATTCGGCCCCTAGTCGCGTCAAAATTTCTCGAATTCAATTGAATAGACTAGAGTAGGGGAGGTTCGGGTAGGCTAGAGTAGGGTAGAATAGAGTAGAATAGAATAAAACAGAACAGAACACAACAAAATAGAACAGAACAACACAGGACGAATACAGAAAAGAGTAGGCTAGAGTAGAATAGAGGGGAGTAGAGTAGAGTAGAATAGATTTGAACAGAGCCAAATCGAGCCGAATCGCGTCGAAATGGGTTGAATCAAATCCAATCAAGTGGATTACAATACCTTAGAGTTGGGTAGCATAGGGTAGGGTAGAATAGAGTAGAATAGTACAGAGCAGAGTAGAAACAATACAATAGAGTAGAGAAGAGTAGAATAGAGCTGAATAGAGCCAAATGCAGACAAAATGAGAGGAATCGTGTAGAAGCAAGTAGAGTAAATTAGAGTGGTGTTGGGTAGGGTAGAGCAGAATAGAGTAGAATAGTGTAGAATAGTGTGGAATGAATAGAATGGAGTAGAATGGAGTCAAATAGAAACGAATAGAGTAGAAAAGAGTCGAATAGAGCAGAATAGGGCCGAAGAAGGCCAAATCGAGCAGATTCGAAGCGATTCAAGCCCAAACAAGCTGAATGGAGCCTAACTGAGCCGAATAGAGCCAAATCGAGCCGAATCGAGCCGATTCAAGCTTCATCGCCTCGAATCGCGTTCAACGCGTCAAATCCAATCAAGACGTATAGATTAGAGAAGGGGAGGGGAGGGAAGGGGAGGGTAGAATAGAACAGAGTAGAGTGGAATAGAAGAGATTAGAACAGAATAGAAGGAATAGAATCGAGTAGAATAGAGTGGAAAAGAGTAGAGTCGAATACAGTCGAATAGAGCCGAATAAGCTGAATAGAGACGAATGGAGCTGAATACAGCCGAAAAGAGCTTTATACTGCCGAATCACACCTAATCGAGCGGAATCAAGCAGAATCGCACTGACTGTCACCGAACAGCGTCGAATCGAATCAGGTCGAATCGAGTCGAGTCACATCGTTTTGAATCAAATCGCTTCATATCGTGTCGAATCCCATCGAATCACGTCGAATAACTTCGAATTGTGTCAAACCTCAGAGAATCCTACTGAATCACGTCGAGTCGCATGGAATCTCATCAAATCCCTTCAGATCTTGCCGAATCCAGTCAAGTCCTATCAAATCGCTTTGCACGGAATCCAATTGAATCCAATAGATTAAAGTAGGGTAGGTTCGGGTGGGGTGCCGTTGGGTCGGGTAGGGTAGAATAGAATAGAGTACAACAGAATAGGGGAGAATAGAGCAGAACAGAAAGAATACAACAGAATAGAATAGAGTCAAAGACAGAGAACATAGCCGAATTGAGCCGAGTGGAGACAAAATGAGACGAATCACGTCCGGTTGCTTCGAATCGCGTCAAATCAAATCGAATCGATTAGAAGAGATTAGGGTAGGGAAGGGTAGAATAGAAGAGAGGAAAATAGTGAGGAATGGAGTTGAACGGAGTCCAATAGAGACGGATAGATATGAATAGAGTACAAAAGAGTCTAATAGAGCAGAATAGGGCCGAATAGGCCCAAATAAGGCCTAATTGAGCAGAATCCAGCAGAATCGATGGAATTCGAGCCTAATCGAGCCGAATGGAGTGAAATGGAGCCAAGTCGAGCCGAATAGAGCCGATTCGAACTGAATCGAGCTGATTCAAGCCTAATCGCGTCAAATCGCGTGGAAATACGTCACATCGAATCTAATCAAATAGATTAGGGAAGGGTAGGGGAGGGGCGGGTGGGTAGAATAGAACAGAATAGTACAGAATAGAATATAGTACAGTAGGGTAGAGTAGAGAGAGTAAAGCAGACAAGAGTAGAGCAGAGTAGAATTGAGTCAAACAGAGTCAAAGAGTGCAGGATATAGCTGAATAGAGCCAATTCTGGCCGAATCGAGTCAAATGGAAACAAAACGAGATGAATCACACCGAATTGCTTCGAATCGCATGCAATCGAATAGATTAGAGCATCGTAGGGTAGAGTAGAACAGAACAGAGTAGAATAGCGTAGAATGGAGAAGAGTGGAGTCAAATGGAGTCGAACAGAGACAAATAGAGTAGAAAAGAGTCGAATCGAGCCAAATAGGGCCGAATAAGGCTGAACCGAGTGGAAACGAGCTGAATTGAAGCGATTCGAGCCAAATCGAGCTGAATCGAGCTGATGTTGCGGAATCGAGCCGACTCAAGCGTGATGGTGTCCGGTCGCATCAAAATGCTTTGAATCGAATCAAATGGAATCGATTAGAATAGGTTAGGGTAGGGTAGTTTATGATAGGAAGACTAGGGTAGATGCAAGTAGACTACATTAGAGTAGACAAGAGAAGGCTAGAGTAGAAGCCTAGACTAGTAAGCTGGACTAGTCAGCTAGACTAGTGGCATAGAGCAGTAGCCTAGACAACTAGTCTTGAATAGTACCCTAAGTCAGTAATCTGAACGAGTACCCTTGCCTGAACTCTTAGCCTAATCTAGTACCCTTGCCTTAACTAGTAGTCCTAACAAGTACCCTTGGCTTAACCAGTAGTCTTCACTAGTACCCTTGCCTTCACTAGTAGTATGTCCTTAACAAGTAGCCTGAACTGGTACCCTTGCCTTAACCAGTACCCTCAACAAGTACCCATGCCTTAACTAGTAGCCTGGCCTTAACTAGTAGCCTGGCCTTAACTAGTAGCCTGAACTAGTACACTTGCCTTAAGGAGTACCCTTGCCCGAACTACTCCCCTTAATTAGGACCCTTATTAAGTAACCCTAAGTAGTAGAGTATGGTACGGTGGGGTAGCATAGGGTAGGGAAGCATACGGTGGAACAGAGAAAATAGAAGGAAATAGAATAGAACAGCATAGGTCAGGGTAGGTTATCTTAGTGCAGGGTATGGTAGAGTAGCATAGGATGGAATCGAGAAAATAGAAAAGGAGACTAGAAAAGAGCAGACTAGATTAGGATAGGCTAGGGTGGGGGAGGGTTTTGTAGAATACAGTAGTGTAGAATGGAATAGAATGGTGTGGAATGGAGTCAAATGGATTCGAACAGAGATGCAGAGAGTAGAAAAGAGTTGAATAGAGCCGAATAACGCTGAATAGGACCACATATGACCAAAATGAGCCGAATCGAGTCGAGTCGACCAGCTTCGGGATGAATGGAGCCTAGTGGAGCTGAAATGAGCCAGATAGAGACAAACTGAACCCAGCAAAATCGAGCCAAAACACACGAGATCCTATTGCATCGGATCTCGTCGAACTCCATCAAATCCCACCAAAACGCATCAAATCTCGCGGAATCTCACCGAATCCCGTCGAATTGTCTCAAATCGGGTCGAATGGTGTCAAACTGAATGGAATCGAATTAAATTGAATAGATTAGAGTAGTGTAGGTTAGACTGGGATTCAGTAGGGAAGGGCACAGAAGAATAGAATAGAGTAGAACAGAAGAGAATACCAAGAGTAGAATGGAGTAGAGTTGAGTAGAGTGGAATAGTCAGAGCCGGGTAGTGCAGAATATAGATGAATAGATCCAATTCAAGCCGAATCGATTCGAATGGAGAGGAAAGGAGACAAATCGTGATGAATCGAATCGATTAGAATACGTTAGAGTAGGGTAGGGTAGAACAGAATAGAATAGAGTAGAAAAGAGTAGAATGGTGTGGAAGGGAGTTGAATGGAGCCAAATAGAGACAAATAAAGTAGAAAGGGTTGAGTAGAGCTGAACAGGGCCGAATAAGGTTCACTCGAGCCTAATTATGCTGAATTGAGCAGAATCGAGACGAATTGACCCAATTCAAGCCAAATAGAGCTAAATCGAGCCGATTCAAGCCTAATCACATGGAATCGCGTCGAAATGCGTTGAATCGAATAGATTAGAGTAGAGGAGGGTACGGCAGGAGAGGCTAGACTACAACACAACAGAACACAATAGAAAGAAGAGAATAGAATTAAGTAGAGTCGGGTCCAGTAGAATAGAGTCAAATTGAGTTGAAGAGAGCCGAAAAGAGCCAAACAGAGCTGAATACAGCCGAATTGACCAAATTCAAGGTGAATCGAGATGAATCATGTCGAGTCGTTTGAAATGTGTCGAATCGAATCAAATAGATTAGTGTGGGGAAGGTAAGGCTACGGTAGGGTAGAGAAGAATAGAGTAGAATAGAACAGAACAGAAAGAATCGAGTAGACTAGAGTCAAATAGAGTCGAATACTGCCAAAAAGAGCCGAATAGAGTGGAAAAGAGCCGAATCGAGTTTAATGGAGCAGAAAGGAGATGAATCGAGCCGATATGACCCGAATCAGGTCGAATCCCATTCAAGTGTGTCGAATAGCATAGAACAGATTACAGTAGGCTAAGTTAGGGTAGGGTAGGGTAGAATAGAGTGCAGTAGAACAGAAGAGAAGAGAACAGAACTGAAAGAATAGGGTCGAGACGAGCAGAGTATAGAAGAGTAGAGTAGAGCAGAGTCGAACATTGCCGAATAGAGCCAAATAGAGCCCAAAAGAGCTAAATGGATAGAAACCAAGACGAATCACGCCGAATCCCGTGGAATCGTGCCGTATCGCGTCGAATCCCGTCGAATTGCATTGAATCTGATCAATTCCAATCCAATCCAATCCAATCCAATCCATTAGAATAGACTAGAGTAGGGTAGAGTACAATACAATACAGTAGAGAATAGTTTAGGATGGAGTAGAATGGTGTAGCATGGAGTCGAGTGGAGTCGAAAAGAGATAATAGAGTTGAGTAGAGTCTAATAGAGCCGAATAGAGCTGAATAGAGCCTATTGGAGCTGACTGGAGCCGAATGGAGCCGATTAGAGCTGAATCGAACCGATTTGAGCCGATTGGGGATGAATGGAGTGGAAAGGAGCCGATTTGAGCCGAATCGCATCGAGATGCGTGGAATCGAATCCAGTAGAATAGATTAGATGAGGGTAGGATGGAATAGAGTAGACTTGAACACAGTAGAAGAGAATGGAAAGGATACAATAGAATAGAGTAGAAAAGGGTAGAGCAGAGCAGAATAGTGTAGAGTAGAATAGAGTAGAGTAGAACAGAGTCGAATCAAGCTGAATGGAGACGAAACGAGACAAATCACGTCGAATGGCGTCGAGTCCCATCGAATCAATTACAGTAGGGTATAGTAGAAGAGCGTAGAATGGAGTAGAATGGTGTGCAACGGAATCGAGTAGAGTAGAAAAGAGCTGAAGAGAGCCGAAGAGGGCCAAAGAGGGCCAAATCGAGCTGAATTGAGCGAAATCGAGCCGAATCCAGTGAATCGAGCCTAATGGAGCCAAATCGAGCCTAATCGAGCTGAATCGACACTATTCGAGACAAATGGAGCCGAATGGACATGAATCACACCGATTCGGCCCCTAGTCGCGTCAAAATTTCTCGAATTCAATTGAATAGACTAGAGTAGGGGAGGTTCGGGTAGGCTAGAGTAGGGTAGAATAGAGTAGAATAGAATAAGACAGAACAGAACACAACAAAATAGAACAGAACAACACAGGACGAATACAGAAAAGAGTAGGCTAGAGTAGAATAGAGGGGAGTAGAGTAGAGTAGAATAGATTTGAACAGAGCCAAATCGAGCCGAATCGCGTCGAAATGGGTTGAATCAAATCCAATCAAGTGGATTACAATACCTTAGAGTTGGGTAGCATAGGGTAGGGTAGAATAGAGTAGAATAGTACAGAACAGAGTAGAAACAATACAATAGAGTAGAGAAGAGTAGAATAGAGCTGAATAGAGCCAAATGCAGACAAAATGAGAGGAATCGTGTAGAAGCAAGTAGAGTAAATTAGAGTGGTGTTGGGTAGGGTAGAGCAGAATAGAGTAGAATAGTGTAGAATAGTGTGGAATGAATAGAATGGAGTAGAATGGAGTCAAATAGAAACGAATAGAGTAGAAAAGAGTCGAATAGAGCAGAATAGGGCCGAAGAAGGCCAAATCGAGCAGATTCGAAGCGATTCAAGCCCAAACAAGCTGAATGGAGCCTAACTGAGCCGAATAGAGCCAAATCGAGCCGAATCGAGCCGATTCAAGCTTCATCGCCTCGAATCGCGTTCAACGCGTCAAATCCAATCAAGACGTATAGATTAGAGAAGGGGAGGGGAGGGAAGGGGAGGGTAGAATAGAACAGAGTAGAGTGGAATAGAAGAGATTAGAACAGAATAGAAGGAATAGAATCGAGTAGAATAGAGTGGAAAAGAGTAGAGTCGAATACAGTCGAATAGAGCCGAATAAGCTGAATAGAGACGAATGGAGCTGAATACAGCCGAAAAGAGCTTTATACTGCCGAATCACACCTAATCGAGCGGAATCAAGCAGAATCGCACTGACTGTCACCGAACAGCGTCGAATCGAATCAGGTCGAATCGAGTCGAGTCACATCGTTTTGAATCAAATCGCTTCATATCGTGTCGAATCCCATCGAATCACGTCGAATAACTTCGAATTGTGTCAAACCTCAGAGAATCCTACTGAATCACGTCGAGTCGCATGGAATCTCATCAAATCCCTTCAGATCTTGCCGAATCCAGTCAAGTCCTATCAAATCGCTTTGCACGGAATCCAATTGAATCCAATAGATTAAAGTAGGGTAGGTTTGGGTGGGGTGCCGTTGGGTCGGGTAGGGTAGAATAGAATAGAGTACAACAGAATAGGGGAGAATAGAGCAGAACAGAAAGAATACAACAGAATAGAATAGAGTCAAAGACAGAGAACATAGCCGAATTGAGCCGAGTGGAGACAAAATGAGACGAATCACGTCCGGTTGCTTCGAATCGCGTCAAATCAAATCGAATCGATTAGAAGAGATTAGGGTAGGGAAGGGTAGAATAGAAGAGAGGAAAATAGTGAGGAATGGAGTTGAACGGAGTCCAATAGAGACGGATAGATATGAATAGAGTACAAAAGAGTCTAATAGAGCAGAATAGGGCCGAATAGGCCCAAATAAGGCCTAATTGAGCAGAATCCAGCAGAATCGATGGAATTCGAGCCTAATCGAGCCGAATGGAGTGAAATGGAGCCAAGTCGAGCCGAATAGAGCCGATTCGAACTGAATCGAGCTGATTCAAGCCTAATCGCGTCAAATCGCGTGGAAATACGTCACATCGAATCTAATCAAATAGATTAGGGAAGGGTAGGGGAGGGGCGGGTGGGTAGAATAGAACAGAATAGTACAGAATAGAATATAGTACAGTAGGGTAGAGTAGAGAGAGTAAAGCAGACAAGAGTAGAGCAGAGTAGAATTGAGTCAAACAGAGTCAAAGAGTGCAGGATATAGCTGAATAGAGCCAATTCTGGCCGAATCGAGTCAAATGGAAACAAAACGAGATGAATCACACCGAATTGCTTCGAATCGCATCCAATCGAATAGATTAGAGCATCGTAGGGTAGAGTAGAACAGAACAGAGTAGAATAGCGTAGAATGGAGAAGAGTGGAGTCAAATGGAGTCGAACAGAGACAAATAGAGTAGAAAAGAGTCGAATCGAGCCAAATAGGGCCGAATAAGGCTGAACCGAGTGGAAACGAGCTGAATTGAAGCGATTCGAGCCAAATCGAGCTGAATCGAGCTGATGTTGCGGAATCGAGCCGACTCAAGCGTGATGGTGTCCGGTCGCATCAAAATGCTTTGAATCGAATCAAATGGAATCGATTAGAATAGGTTAGGGTAGGGTAGTTTATGATAGGAAGACTAGGGTAGATGCAAGTAGACTACATTAGAGTAGACAAGAGAAGGCTAGAGTAGAAGCCTAGACTAGTAAGCTGGACTAGTCAGCTAGACTAGTGGCATAGAGCAGTAGCCTAGACAACTAGTCTTGAATAGTACCCTAAGTCAGTAATCTGAACGAGTACCCTTGCCTGAACTCTTAGCCTAATCTAGTACCCTTGCCTTAACTAGTAGTCCTAACAAGTACCCTTGGCTTAACCAGTAGTCTTCACTAGTACCCTTGCCTTCACTAGTAGTATGTCCTTAACAAGTAGCCTGAACTGGTACCCTTGCCTTAACCAGTACCCTCAACAAGTACCCATGCCTTAACTAGTAGCCTGGACTTAACTAGTAGCCTGGCCTTAACTAGTAGCCTGAACTAGTACACTTGTCTTAAGGAGTACCCTTGCCCGAACTACTCCCCTTAATTAGGACCCTTATTAAGTAACCCTAAGTAGTAGAGTATGGTACGGTGGGGTAGCATAGGGTAGGGAAGCATACGGTGGAACAGAGAAAATAGAAGGAAATAGAATAGAACAGCATAGGTCAGGGTAGGTTAGCTTAGTGCAGGGTATGGTAGAGTAGCATAGGATGGAATCGAGAAAATAGAAAAGGAGACTAGAAAAGAGCAGACTAGATTAGGATAGGCTAGGGTGGGGGAGGGTTTTGTAGAATACAGTAGTGTAGAATGGAATAGAATGGTGTGGAATGGAGTCAAATGGATTCGAACAGAGATGCAGAGAGTAGAAAAGAGTTGAATAGAGCCGAATAACGCTGAATAGGACCACATATGACCAAAATGAGCCGAATCGAGTCGAGTCGACCAGCTTCGGGATGAATGGAGCCTAGTGGAGCTGAAATGAGCCAGATAGAGACAAACTGAACCCAGCAAAATCGAGCCAAAACACACGAGATCCTATTGCATCGGATCTCGTCGAACTCCATCAAATCCCACCAAAACGCATCAAATCTCGCGGAATCTCACCGAATCCCGTCGAATTGTCTCAAATCGGGTCGAATGGTGTCAAACTGAATGGAATCGAATTAAATTGAATAGATTAGAGTAGTGTAGGTTAGACTGGGATTCAGTAGGGAAGGGCACAGAAGAATAGAATAGAGTAGAACAGAAGAGAATACCAAGAGTAGAATGGAGTAGAGTTGAGTAGAGTGGAATAGTCAGAGCCGGGTAGTGCAGAATATAGATGAATAGATCCAATTCAAGCCGAATCGATTCGAATGGAGAGGAAAGGAGACAAATCGTGATGAATCGAATCGATTAGAATAGGTTAGAGTAGGGTAGGGTAGAACAGAATAGAATAGAGTAGAAAAGAGTAGAATGGTGTGGAAGGGAGTTGAATGGAGCCAAATAGAGACAAATAAAGTAGAAAGGGTTGAGTAGAGCTGAACAGGGCCGAATAAGGTTCACTCGAGCCTAATTATGCTGAATTGAGCAGAATCGAGACGAATTGACCCAATTCAAGCCAAATAGAGCTAAATCGAGCCGATTCAAGCCTAATCACATGGAATCGCGTCGAAATGCGTTGAATCGAATAGATTAGAGTAGAGGAGGGTACGGCAGGAGAGGCTAGACTACAACACAACAGAACACAATAGAAAGAAGAGAATAGAATTAAGTAGAGTCGGGTCCAGTAGAATAGAGTCAAATTGAGTTGAAGAGAGCCGAAAAGAGCCAAACAGAGCTGAATACAGCCGAATTGACCAAATTCAAGGTGAATCGAGATGAATCATGTCGAGTCGTTTGAAATGTGTCGAATCGAATCAAATAGATTAGTGTGGGGAAGGTAAGGCTACGGTAGGGTAGAGAAGAATAGAGTAGAATAGAACAGAACAGAAAGAATCGAGTAGACTAGAGTCAAATAGAGTCGAATACTGCCAAAAAGAGCCGAATAGAGTGGAAAAGAGCCGAATCGAGTTTAATGGAGCAGAAAGGAGATGAATCGAGCCGATATGACCCGAATCAGGTCGAATCCCATTCAAGTGTGTCGAATAGCATAGAACAGATTACAGTAGGCTAAGTTAGGGTAGGGTAGGGTAGAATAGAGTGCAGTAGAACAGAAGAGAAGAGAACAGAACTGAAAGAATAGGGTCGAGACGAGCAGAGTATAGAAGAGTAGAGTAGAGCAGAGTCGAACATTGCCGAATAGAGCCAAATAGAGCCCAAAAGAGCTAAATGGATAGAAACCAAGACGAATCACGCCGAATCCCGTGGAATCGTGCCGTATCGCGTCGAATCCCGTCGAATTGCATTGAATCTGATCAATTCCAATCCAATCCAATCCAATCCAATCCATTAGAATAGACTAGAGTAGGGTAGAGAATACTATCTCTCTATGGAGAATAGTTTAGGATGGAGTAGAATGGTGTAGCATGGAGTCGAGTGGAGTCGAAAAGAGATAATAGAGTTGAGTAGAGTCTAATAGAGCCGAATAGAGCTGAATAGAGCCTATTGGAGCTGACTGGAGCCGAATGGAGCCGATTAGAGCTGAATCGAACCGATTTGAGCCGATTGGGGATGAATGGAGTGGAAAGGAGCCGATTTGAGCCGAATCGCATCGAGATGCGTGGAATCGAATCCAGTAGAATAGATTAGATGAGGGTAGGATGGAATAGAGTAGACTTGAACACAGTAGAAGAGAATGGAAAGGATACAATAGAATAGAGTAGAAAAGGGTAGAGCAGAGCAGAATAGTGTAGAGTAGAATAGAGTAGAGTAGAACAGAGTCGAATCAAGCTGAATGGAGACGAAACGAGACAAATCACGTCGAATGGCGTCGAATCCCATCGAATCAATTACAGTAGGGTATAGTAGAAGAGCGTAGAATGGAGTAGAATGGTGTGCAACGGAATCGAGTAGAGTAGAAAAGAGCTGAAGAGAGCCGAAGAGGGCCAAAGAGGGCCAAATCGAGCTGAATTGAGCGAAATCGAGCCGAATCCAGTGAATCGAGCCTAATGGAGCCAAATCGAGCCTAATCGAGCTGAATCGACACTATTTGAGACAAATGGAGCCGAATGGACATGAATCACACCGATTCGGCCCCTAGTCGCGTCAAAATTTCTCGAATTCAATTGAATAGACTAGAGTAGGGGAGGTTCGGGTAGGCTAGAGTAGGGTAGAATAGAGTAGAATAGAATAAGACAGAACAGAACACAACAAAATAGAACAGAACAACACAGAACGAATACAGAAAAGAGTAGGCTAGAGTAGAATAGAGGGGAGTAGAGTAGAGTAGAATAGATTTGAACAGAGCCAAATCGAGCCGAATCGCGTCGAAATGGGTTGAATCAAATCCAATCAAGTGGATTACAATACCTTAGAGTTGGGTAGCATAGGGAAGGGTAGAATAGAGTAGAATAGTACAGAACAGAGTAGAAACAATACAATAGAGTAGAGAAGAGTAGAATAGAGCTGAATAGAGCCAAATGCAGACAAAATGAGAGGAATCGTGTAGAAGCAAGTAAATTAGAGTGGTGTTGGGTAGGGTAGAGCAGAATAGAGTAGAATAGTGTAGAATAGTGTGGAATGAATAGAATGGAGTAGAATGGAGTCAAATAGAAACGAATAGAGTAGAAAAGAGTCGAATAGAGCAGAATAGGGCCGAAGAAGGCCAAATCGAGCAGATTCGAAGCGATTCAAGCCCAAACAAGCTGAATGGAGCCTAACTGAGCCGAATAGAGCCAAATCGAGCCGAATCGAGCCGATTCAAGCTTCATCGCCTCGAATCGCGTTCAACGCGTCAAATCCAATCAAGACGTATAGATTAGAGAAGGGGAGGGGAGGGAAGGGGAGGGTAGAATAGAACAGAGTAGAGTGGAATAGAAGAGATTAGAACAGAATAGAAGGAATAGAATCGAGTAGAATAGAGTGGAAAAGAGTAGAGTCGAATACAGTCGAATAGAGCCGAATAAGCTGAATAGAGACGAATGGAGCTGAATACAGCCGAAAAGAGCTTTATACTGCCGAATCACACCTAATCGAGCGGAATCAAGCAGAATCGCACTGACTGTCACCGAACAGCGTCGAATCGAATCAGGTCGAATCGAGTCGAGTCACATCGTTTTGAATCAAATCGCTTCATATCGTGTCGAATCCCATCGAATCACGTCGAATAACTTCGAATTGTGTCAAACCTCAGAGAATCCTACTGAATCACGTCGAGTCGCATGGAATCTCATCAAATCCCTTCAGATCTTGCCGAATCCAGTCAAGTCCTATCAAATCGCTTCGCACGGAATCGAATTGAATCCAATAGATTAAAGTAGGGTAGGTTCGGGTGGGGTGCCGTTGGGTCGGGTAGGGTAGAATAGAATAGAGTACAACAGAATAGGGGAGAATAGAGCAGAACAGAAAGAATACAACAGAATAGAATAGAGTCAAAGAGAGAGAACATAGCCGAATTGAGCCGAGTGGAGACAAAACGAGACGAATCACGTCCGGTTGCTTCGAATCGCGTCAAATCAAATCGAATCGATTAGAAGAGATTAGGGTAGGGAAGGGTAGAATAGAAGAGAGGAAAATAGTGAGGAATGGAGTTGAACGGAGTCCAATAGAGACGGATAGATATGAATAGAGTACAAAAGAGTCTAATAGAGCAGAATAGGGCCGAATAGGCCCAAATAAGGCCTAATTGAGCAGAATCCAGCAGAATCGATGGAATTCGAGCCTAATCGAGCCGAATGGAGTGAAATGGAGCCAAGTCGAGCCGAATAGAGCCGATTCGAACTGAATCGAGCTGATTCAAGCCTAATCGCGTCAAATCGCGTGGAAATACGTCACATCGAATCTAATCAAATAGATTAGGGAAGGGTAGGGGAGGGGCGGGTGGGTAGAATAGAACAGAATAGTACAGAATAGAATATAGTACAGTAGGGTAGAGTAGAGAGAGTAAAGCAGACAAGAGTAGAGCAGAGTAGAATTGAGTCAAACAGAGTCAAAGAGTGCAGGATATAGCTGAATAGAGCCAATTCTGGCCGAATCGAGTCAAATGGAAACAAAACGAGATGAATCACACCGAATTGCTTCGAATCGCATCCAATCGAATAGATTAGAGCATCGTAGGGTAGAGTAGAACAGAACAGAGTAGAATAGCGTAGAATGGAGAAGAGTGGAGTCAAATGGAGTCGAACAGAGACAAATAGAGTAGAAAAGAGTCGAATCGAGCCAAATAGGGCCGAATAAGGCTGAACCGAGTGGAAACGAGCTGAATTGAA
The DNA here is from genome assembly GCF_030014295.1 of Loxodonta africana. Classification (NCBI taxonomy): domain Eukaryota; kingdom Metazoa; phylum Chordata; class Mammalia; order Proboscidea; family Elephantidae; genus Loxodonta; species Loxodonta africana. The sequence goes on along the minus strand of NW_026975079.1, from coordinate 59,960 downwards.
GCGATTCGAGCCAAATCGAGCTGAATCGAGCTGATGTTGCGGAATCGAGCCGACTCAAGCGTGATGGTGTCCGGTCGCATCGAAATGCTTTGAATCGAATCAAATGGAATCGATTAGAATAGGTTAGGGTAGGGTAGTTTATGATAGGAAGACTAGGGTAGATGCAAGTAGACTACATTAGAGTAGACAAGAGAAGGCTAGAGTAGAAGCCTAGACTAGTAAGCTGGACTAGTCAGCTAGACTAGTGGCATAGAGCAGTAGCCTAGACAACTAGTCTTGAATAGTACCCTAAGTCAGTAATCTGAACGAGTACCCTTGCCTGAACTCTTAGCCTAATCTAGTACCCTTGCCTTAACTAGTAGTCCTAACAAGTACCCTTGCCTTAACCAGTAGTCTTCACTAGTACCCTTGCCTTCACTAGTAGTATGTCCTTAACAAGTAGCCTGAACTGGTACCCTTGCCTTAACCAGTACCCTCAACAAGTACCCATGCCTTAACTAGTAGCCTGGCCTTAACTAGTAGCCTGGCCTTAACTAGTAGCCTGAACTAGTACACTTGCCTTAAGGAGTACCCTTGCCCGAACTACTCCCCTTAATTAGGACCCTTATTAAGTAACCCTAAGTAGTAGAGTATGGTATGGTGGGGTAGCATAGGGTAGGGAAGCATACGGTGGAACAGAGAAAATAGAAGGAAATAGAATAGAACAGCATAGGTCAGGGTAGGTTAGCTTAGTGCAGGGTATGGTAGAGTAGCATAGGATGGAATCGAGAAAATAGAAAAGGAGACTAGAAAAGAGCAGACTAGATTAGGATAGGCTAGGGTGGGGGAGGGTTTTGTAGAATACAGTAGTGTAGAATGGAATAGAATGGTGTGGAATGGAGTCAAATGGATTCGAACAGAGATGCAGAGAGTAGAAAAGAGTTGAATAGAGCCGAATAACGCTGAATAGGACCACATATGACCAAAATGAGCCGAATCGAGTCGAGTCGACCAGCTTCGGGATGAATGGAGCCTAGTGGAGCTGAAATGAGCCAGATAGAGACAAACTGAACCCAGCAAAATCGAGCCAAAACACACGAGATCCTATTGCATCGGATCTCGTCGAACTCCATCAAATCCCACCAAAACGCATCAAATCTCGCGGAATCTCACCGAATCCCGTCGAATTGTCTCAAATCGGGTCGAATGGTGTCAAACTGAATGGAATCGAATTAAATTGAATAGATTAGAGTAGTGTAGGTTAGACTGGGATTCAGTAGGGAAGGGCACAGAAGAATAGAATAGAGTAGAACAGAAGAGAATACCAAGAGTAGAATGGAGTAGAGTTGAGTAGAGTGGAATAGTCAGAGCCGGGTAGTGCAGAATATAGATGAATAGATCCAATTCAAGCCGAATCGATTCGAATGGAGAGGAAAGGAGACAAATCGTGATGAATCGAATCGATTAGAATAGGTTAGAGTAGGGTAGGGTAGAACAGAATAGAATAGAGTAGAAAAGAGTAGAATGGTGTGGAAGGGAGTTGAATGGAGCCAAATAGAGACAAATAAAGTAGAAAGGGTTGAGTAGAGCTGAACAGGGCCGAATAAGGTTCACTCGAGCCTAATTATGCTGAATTGAGCAGAATCGAGACGAATTGACCCAATTCAAGCCAAATAGAGCTAAATCGAGCCGATTCAAGCCTAATCACATGGAATCGCGTCGAAATGCGTTGAATCGAATAGATTAGAGTAGAGGAGGGTACGGCAGGAGAGGCTAGACTACAACACAACAGAACACAATAGAAAGAAGAGAATAGAATTAAGTAGAGTCGGGTCCAGTAGAATAGAGTCAAATTGAGTTGAAGAGAGCCGAAAAGAGCCAAAGAGAGCTGAATACAGCCGAATTGACCAAATTCAAGGTGAATCGAGATGAATCATGTCGAGTCGTTTGAAATGTGTCGAATCGAATCAAATAGATTAGTGTGGGGAAGGTAAGGCTACGGTAGGGTAGAGAAGAATAGAGTAGAATAGAACAGAACAGAAAGAATCGAGTAGACTAGAGTCAAATAGAGTCGAATACTGCCAAAAAGAGCCGAATAGAGTGGAAAAGAGCCGAATAGAACCGAATCGAGTTTAATGGAGCAGAAAGGAGATGAATCGAGCCGATATGACCCGAATCAGGTCGAATCCCATTCAAGTGTGTCGAATAGCATAGAACAGATTACAGTAGGCTAAGTTAGGGTAGGGTAGGGTAGAATAGAGTGCAGTAGAACAGAAGAGAAGAGAACAGAACTGAAAGAATAGGGTCGAGACGAGCAGAGTATAGAAGAGTAGAGTAGAGCAGAGTCGAACATTGCCGAATAGAGCCAAATAGAGCCCAAAAGAGCTAAATGGATAGAAACCAAGACGAATCACGCCGAATCCCGTGGAATCGTGCCGTATCGCGTCGAATCCCGTCGAATTGCATTGAATCTGATCAATTCCAATCCAATCCAATCCAATCCATTAGAATAGACTAGAGTAGGGTAGAGTACAATACAATACAGTAGAGAATAGTTTAGGATGGAGTAGAATGGTGTAGCATGGAGTCGAGTGGAGTCGAAAAGAGATAATAGAGTTGAGTAGAGTCTAATAGAGCCGAATAGAGCTGAATAGAGCCTATTGGAGCTGACTGGAGCCGAATGGAGCCGATTAGAGCTGAATCGAACCGATTTGAGCCGATTGGGGATGAATGGAGTGGAAAGGAGCCGATTTGAGCCGAATCGCATCGAGATGCGTGGAATCGAATCCAGTAGAATAGATTAGATGAGGGTAGGATGGAATAGAGTAGACTTGAACACAGTAGAAGAGAATGGAAAGGATACAATAGAATAGAGTAGAAAAGGGTAGAGCAGAGCAGAATAGTGTAGAGTAGAATAGAGTAGAGTAGAACAGAGTCGAATCAAGCTGAATGGAGACGAAACGAGACAAATCGCGTCGACTGGCGTCGAATCCCATCGAATCAATTACAGTAGGGTATAGTAGAAGAGCGTAGAATGGAGTAGAATGGTGTGCAATGGAATCGAGTAGAGTAGAAAAGAGCTGAAGAGAGCCGAATAGGGCCAAAGAGGGCCAAATCGAGCTGAATTGAGCGAAATCGAGCCGAATCCAGTGAATCGAGCCTAATGGAGCCAAATCGAGCCTAATCGAGCTGAATCGACACTATTCGAGACAAATGGAGCCGAATGGACATGAATCACACCGATTCGGCCCCTAGTCGCGTCAAAATTTCTCGAATTCAATTGAATAGACTAGAGTAGGGGAGGTTCGGGTAGGCTAGAGTAGGGTAGAATAGAGTAGAATAGAATAAAACAGAACAGAACACAACAAAATAGAACAGAACAACACAGGACGAATACAGAAAAGAGTAGGCTAGAGTAGAATAGAGGGGAGTAGAGTAGAGTAGAATAGATTTGAACAGAGCCAAATCGAGCCGAATCGCGTCGAAATGGGTTGAATCAAATCCAATCAAGTGGATTACAATACCTTAGAGTTGGGTAGCATAGGGTAGGGTAGAATAGAGTAGAATAGTACAGAGCAGAGTAGAAACAATACAATAGAGTAGAGAAGAGTAGAATAGAGCTGAATAGAGCCAAATGCAGACAAAATGAGAGGAATCGTGTAGAAGCAAGTAGAGTAAATTAGAGTGGTGTTGGGTAGGGTAGAGCAGAATAGAGTAGAATAGTGTAGAATAGTGTGGAATGAATAGAATGGAGTAGAATGGAGTCAAATAGAAACGAATAGAGTAGAAAAGAGTCGAATAGAGCAGAATAGGGCCGAAGAAGGCCAAATCGAGCAGATTCGAAGCGATTCAAGCCCAAACAAGCTGAATGGAGCCTAACTGAGCCGAATAGAGCCAAATCGAGCCGAATCGAGCCGATTCAAGCTTCATCGCCTCGAATCGCGTTCAACGCGTCAAATCCAATCAAGACGTATAGATTAGAGAAGGGGAGGGGAGGGAAGGGGAGGGTAGAATAGAACAGAGTAGAGTGGAATAGAAGAGATTAGAACAGAATAGAAGGAATAGAATCGAGTAGAATAGAGTGGAAAAGAGTAGAGTCGAATACAGTCGAATAGAGCCGAATAAGCTGAATAGAGACGAATGGAGCTGAATACAGCCGAAAAGAGCTTTATACTGCCGAATCACACCTAATCGAGCGGAATCAAGCAGAATCGCACTGACTGTCACCGAACAGCGTCGAATCGAATCAGGTCGAATCGAGTCGAGTCACATCGTTTTGAATCAAATCGCTTCATATCGTGTCGAATCCCATCGAATCACGTCGAATAACTTCGAATTGTGTCAAACCTCAGAGAATCCTACTGAATCACGTCGAGTCGCATGGAATCTCATCAAATCCCTTCAGATCTTGCCAAATCCAGTCAAGTCCTATCAAATCGCTTTGCACGGAATCGAATTGAATCCAATAGATTAAAGTAGGGTAGGTTCGGGTGGGGTGCCGTTGGGTCGGGTAGGGTAGAATAGAATAGAGTACAACAGAATAGGGGAGAATAGAGCAGAACAGAAAGAATACAACAGAATAGAATAGAGTCAAAGACAGAGAACATAGCCGAATTGAGCCGAGTGGAGACAAAATGAGACGAATCACGTCCGGTTGCTTCGAATCGCGTCAAATCAAATCGAATCGATTAGAAGAGATTAGGGTAGGGAAGGGTAGAATAGAAGAGAGGAAAATAGTGAGGAATGGAGTTGAACGGAGTCCAATAGAGACGGATAGATATGAATAGAGTACAAAAGAGTCTAATAGAGCAGAATAGGGCCGAATAGGCCCAAATAAGGCCTAATTGAGCAGAATCCAGCAGAATCGATGGAATTCGAGCCTAATCGAGCCGAATGGAGTGAAATGGAGCCAAGTCGAGCCGAATAGAGCCGATTCGAACTGAATCGAGCTGATTCAAGCCTAATCGCGTCAAATCGCGTGGAAATACGTCACATCGAATCTAATCAAATAGATTAGGGAAGGGTAGGGGAGGGGCGGGTGGGTAGAATAGAACAGAATAGTACAGAATAGAATATAGTACAGTAGGGTAGAGTAGAGAGAGTAAAGCAGACAAGAGTAGAGCAGAGTAGAATTGAGTCAAACAGAGTCAAAGAGTGCAGGATATAGCTGAATAGAGCCAATTCTGGCCGAATCGAGTCAAATGGAAACAAAACGAGATGAATCACACCGAATTGCTTCGAATCGCATGCAATCGAATAGATTAGAGCATCGTAGGGTAGAGTAGAACAGAACAGAGTAGAATAGCGTAGAATGGAGAAGAGTGGAGTCAAATGGAGTCGAACAGAGACAAATAGAGTAGAAAAGAGTCGAATCGAGCCAAATAGGGCCGAATAAGGCTGAAACGAGTGGAAACGAGCTGAATTGAAGCGATTCGAGCCAAATCGAGCTGAATCGAGCTGATGTTGCGGAATCGAGCCGACTCAAGCGTGATGGTGTCCGGTCGCATCGAAATGCTTTGAATCGAATCAAATGGAATCGATTAGAATAGGTTAGGGTAGGGTAGTTTATGATAGGAAGACTAGGGTAGATGCAAGTAGACTACATTAGAGTAGACAAGAGAAGGCTAGAGTAGAAGCCTAGACTAGTAAGCTGGACTAGTCAGCTAGACTAGTGGCATAGAGCAGTAGCCTAGACAACTAGTCTTGAATAGTACCCTAAGTCAGTAATCTGAACGAGTACCCTTGCCTGAACTCTTAGCCTAATCTAGTACCCTTGCCTTAACTAGTAGTCCTAACAAGTACCCTTGGCTTAACCAGTAGTCTTCACTAGTACCCTTGCCTTCACTAGTAGTATGTCCTTAACAAGTAGCCTGAACTGGTACCCTTGCCTTAACCAGTACCCTCAACAAGTACCCATGCCTTAACTAGTAGCCTGGCCTTAACTAGTAGCCTGGCCTTAACTAGTAGCCTGAACTAGTACACTTGCCTTAAGGAGTACCCTTGCCCGAACTACTCCCCTTAATTAGGACCCTTATTAAGTAACCCTAAGTAGTAGAGTATGGTATGGTGGGGTAGCATAGGGTAGGGAAGCATACGGTGGAACAGAGAAAATAGAAGGAATACTATCTCTCTATGATAGGTCAGGGTAGGTTAGCTTAGTGCAGGGTATGGTAGAGTAGCATAGGATGGAATCGAGAAAATAGAAAAGGAGACTAGAAAAGAGCAGACTAGATTAGGATAGGCTAGGGTGGGGGAGGGTTTTGTAGAATACAGTAGTGTAGAATGGAATAGAATGGTGTGGAATGGAGTCAAATGGATTCGAACAGAGATGCAGAGAGTAGAAAAGAGTTGAATAGAGCCGAATAACGCTGCATAGGACCACATATGACCAAAATGAGCCGAATCGAGTCGAGTCGACCAGCTTCGGGATGAATGGAGCCTAGTGGAGCTGAAATGAGCCAGATAGAGACAAACTGAACCCAGCAAAATCGAGCCAAAACACACGAGATCCTATTGCATCGGATCTCGTCGAACTCCATCAAATCCCACCAAAACGCATCAAATCTCGCGGAATCTCACCGAATCCCGTCGAATTGTCTCAAATCGGGTCGAATGGTGTCAAACTGAATGGAATCGAATTAAATTGAATAGATTAGAGTAGTGTAGGTTAGACTGGGATTCAGTAGGGAAGGGCACAGAAGAATAGAATAGAGTAGAACAGAAGAGAATACCAAGAGTAGAATGGAGTAGAGTTGAGTAGAGTGGAATAGTCAGAGCCGGGTAGTGCAGAATATAGATGAATAGATCCAATTCAAGCCGAATCGATTCGAATGGAGAGGAAAGGAGACAAATCGTGATGAATCGAATCGATTAGAATAGGTTAGAGTAGGGTAGGGTAGAACAGAATAGAATAGAGTAGAAAAGAGTAGAATGGTGTGGAAGGGAGTTGAATGGAGCCAAATAGAGACAAATAAAGTAGAAAGGGTTGAGTAGAGCTGAACAGGGCCGAATAAGGTTCACTCGAGCCTAATTATGCTGAATTGAGCAGAATCGAGACGAATTGACCCAATTCAAGCCAAATAGAGCTAAATCGAGCCGATTCAAGCCTAATCACATGGAATCGCGTCGAAATGCGTTGAATCGAATAGATTAGAGTAGAGGAGGGTACGGCAGGAGAGGCTAGACTACAACACAACAGAACACAATAGAAAGAAGAGAATAGAATTAAGTAGAGTCGGGTCCAGTAGAATAGAGTCAAATTGAGTTGAAGAGAGCCGAAAAGAGCCAAACAGAGCTGAATACAGCCGAATTGACCAAATTCAAGGTGAATCGAGATGAATCATGTCGAGTCGTTTGAAATGTGTCGAATCGAATCAAATAGATTAGTGTGGGGAAGGTAAGGCTACGGTAGGGTAGAGAAGAATAGAGTAGAATAGAACAGAACAGAAAGAATCGAGTAGACTAGAGTCAAATAGAGTCGAATACTGCCAAAAAGAGCCGAATAGAGTGGAAAAGAGCCGAATAGAACCGAATCGAGTTTAATGGAGCAGAAAGGAGATGAATCGAGCCGATATGACCCGAATCAGGTCGAATCCCATTCAAGTGTGTCGAATAGCATAGAACAGATTACAGTAGGCTAAGTTAGGGTAGGGTAGGGTAGAATAGAGTGCAGTAGAACAGAAGAGAAGAGAACAGAACTGAAAGAATAGGGTCGAGACGAGCAGAGTATAGAAGAGTAGAGTAGAGCAGAGTCGAACATTGCCGAATAGAGCCAAATAGAGCCCAAAAGAGCTAAATGGATAGAAACCAAGACGAATCACGCCGAATCCCGTGGAATCGTGCCGTATCGCGTCGAATCCCGTCGAATTGCATTGAATCTGATCAATTCCAATCCAATCCAATCCAATCCATTAGAATAGACTAGAGTAGGGTAGAGTACAATACAATACAGTAGAGAATAGTTTAGGATGGAGTAGAATGGTGTAGCATGGAGTCGAGTGGAGTCGAAAAGAGATAATAGAGTTGAGTAGAGTCTAATAGAGCCGAATAGAGCTGAATAGAGCCTATTGGAGCTGACTGGAGCCGAATGGAGCCGATTAGAGCTGAATCGAACCGATTTGAGCCGATTGGGGATGAATGGAGTGGAAAGGAGCCGATTTGAGCCGAATCGCATCGAGATGCGTGGAATCGAATCCAGTAGAATAGATTAGATGAGGGTAGGATGGAATAGAGTAGACTTGAACACAGTAGAAGAGAATGGAAAGGATACAATAGAATAGAGTAGAAAAGGGTAGAGCAGAGCAGAATAGTGTAGAGTAGAATAGAGTAGAGTAGAACAGAGTCGAATCAAGCTGAATGGAGACGAAACGAGACAAATCGCGTCGACTGGCGTCGAATCCCATCGAATCAATTACAGTAGGGTATAGTAGAAGAGCGTAGAATGGAGTAGAATGGTGTGCAATGGAATCGAGTAGAGTAGAAAAGAGCTGAAGAGAGCCGAATAGGGCCAAAGAGGGCCAAATCGAGCTGAATTGAGCGAAATCGAGCCGAATCCAGTGAATCGAGCCTAATGGAGCCAAATCGAGCCTAATCGAGCTGAATCGACACTATTCGAGACAAATGGAGCCGAATGGACATGAATCACACCGATTCGGCCCCTAGTCGCGTCAAAATTTCTCGAATTCAATTGAATAGACTAGAGTAGGGGAGGTTCGGGTAGGCTAGAGTAGGGTAGAATAGAGTAGAATAGAATAAAACAGAACAGAACACAACAAAATAGAACAGAACAACACAGGACGAATACAGAAAAGAGTAGGCTAGAGTAGAATAGAGGGGAGTAGAGTAGAGTAGAATAGATTTGAACAGAGCCAAATCGAGCCGAATCGCGTCGAAATGGGTTGAATCAAATCCAATCAAGTGGATTACAATACCTTAGAGTTGGGTAGCATAGGGTAGGGTAGAATAGAGTAGAATAGTACAGAGCAGAGTAGAAACAATACAATAGAGTAGAGAAGAGTAGAATAGAGCTGAATAGAGCCAAATGCAGACAAAATGAGAGGAATCGTGTAGAAGCAAGTAGAGTAAATTAGAGTGGTGTTGGGTAGGGTAGAGCAGAATAGAGTAGAATAGTGTAGAATAGTGTGGAATGAATAGAATGGAGTAGAATGGAGTCAAATAGAAACGAATAGAGTAGAAAAGAGTCGAATAGAGCAGAATAGGGCCGAAGAAGGCCAAATCGAGCAGATTCGAAGCGATTCAAGCCCAAACAAGCTGAATGGAGCCTAACTGAGCCGAATAGAGCCAAATCGAGCCGAATCGAGCCGATTCAAGCTTCATCGCCTCGAATCGCGTTCAACGCGTCAAATCCAATCAAGACGTATAGATTAGAGAAGGGGAGGGGAGGGAAGGGGAGGGTAGAATAGAACAGAGTAGAGTGGAATAGAAGAGATTAGAACAGAATAGAAGGAATAGAATCGAGTAGAATAGAGTGGAAAAGAGTAGAGTCGAATACAGTCGAATAGAGCCGAATAAGCTGAATAGAGACGAATGGAGCTGAATACAGCCGAAAAGAGCTTTATACTGCCGAATCACACCTAATCGAGCGGAATCAAGCAGAATCGCACTGACTGTCACCGAACAGCGTCGAATCGAATCAGGTCGAATCGAGTCGAGTCACATCGTTTTGAATCAAATCGCTTCATATCGTGTCGAATCCCATCGAATCACGTCGAATAACTTCGAATTGTGTCAAACCTCAGAGAATCCTACTGAATCACGTCGAGTCGCATGGAATCTCATCAAATCCCTTCAGATCTTGCCGAATCCAGTCAAGTCCTATCAAATCGCTTTGCACGGAATCGAATTGAATCCAATAGATTAAAGTAGGGTAGGTTCGGGTGGGGTGCCGTTGGGTCGGGTAGGGTAGAATAGAGTACAACAGAATAGGGGAGAATAGAGCAGAACAGAAAGAATACAACAGAATAGAATAGAGTCAAAGACAGAGAACATAGCCGAATTGAGCCGAGTGGAGACAAAATGAGACGAATCACGTCCGGTTGCTTCGAATCGCGTCAAATCAAATCGAATCGATTAGAAGAGATTAGGGTAGGGAAGGGTAGAATAGAAGAGAGGAAAATAGTGAGGAATGGAGTTGAACGGAGTCCAATAGAGACGGATAGATATGAATAGAGTACAAAAGAGTCTAATAGAGCAGAATAGGGCCGAATAGGCCCAAATAAGGCCTAATTGAGCAGAATCCAGCAGAATCGATGGAATTCGAGCCTAATCGAGCCGAATGGAGTGAAATGGAGCCAAGTCGAGCCGAATAGAGCCGATTCGAACTGAATCGAGCTGATTCAAGCCTAATCGCGTCAAATCGCGTGGAAATACGTCACATCGAATCTAATCAAATAGATTAGGGAAGGGTAGGGGAGGGGCGGGTGGGTAGAATAGAACAGAATAGTACAGAATAGAATATAGTACAGTAGGGTAGAGTAGAGAGAGTAAAGCAGACAAGAGTAGAGCAGAGTAGAATTGAGTCAAACAGAGTCAAAGAGTGCAGGATATAGCTGAATAGAGCCAATTCTGGCCGAATCGAGTCAAATGGAAACAAAACGAGATGAATCACACCGAATTGCTTCGAATCGCATCCAATCGAATAGATTAGAGCATCGTAGGGTAGAGTAGAACAGAACAGAGTAGAATAGCGTAGAATGGAGAAGAGTGGAGTCAAATGGAGTCGAACAGAGACAAATAGAGTAGAAAAGAGTCGAATCGAGCCAAATAGGGCCGAATAAGGCTGAAACGAGTGGAAACGAGCTGAATTGAAGCGATTCGAGCCAAATCGAGCTGAATCGAGCTGATGTTGCGGAATCGAGCCGACTCAAGCGTGATGGTGTCCGGTCGCATCAAAATGCTTTGAATCGAATCAAATGGAATCGATTAGAATAGGTTAGGGTAGGGTAGTTTATGATAGGAAGACTAGGGTAGATGCAAGTAGACTACATTAGAGTAGACAAGAGAAGGCTAGAGTAGAAGCCTAGACTAGTAAGCTGGACTAGTCAGCTAGACTAGTGGCATAGAGCAGTAGCCTAGACAACTAGTCTTGAATAGTACCCTAAGTCAGTAATCTGAACGAGTACCCTTGCCTGAACTCTTAGCCTAATCTAGTACCCTTGCCTTAACTAGTAGTCCTAACAAGTACCCTTGCCTTAACCAGTAGTCTTCACTAGTACCCTTGCCTTCACTAGTAGTATGTCCTTAACAAGTAGCCTGAACTGGTACCCTTGCCTTAACCAGTACCCTCAACAAGTACCCATGCCTTAACTAGTAGCCTGGCCTTAACTAGTAGCCTGGCCTTAACTAGTAGCCTGAACTAGTACACTTGCCTTAAGGAGTACCCTTGCCCGAACTACTCCCCTTAATTAGGACCCTTATTAAGTAACCCTAAGTAGTAGAGTATGGTACGGTGGGGTAGCATAGGGTAGGGAAGCATACGGTGGAACAGAGAAAATAGAAGGAAATAGAATAGAACAGCATAGGTCAGGGTAGGTTATCTTAGTGCAGGGTATGGTAGAGTAGCATAGGATGGAATCGAGAAAATAGAAAAGGAGACTAGAAAAGAGCAGACTAGATTAGGATAGGCTAGGGTGGGGGAGGGTTTTGTAGAATACAGTAGTGTAGAATGGAATAGAATGGTGTGGAATGGAGTCAAATGGATTCGAACAGAGATGCAGAGAGTAGAAAAGAGTTGAATAGAGCCGAATAACGCTGAATAGGACCACATATGACCAAAATGAGCCGAATCGAGTCGAGTCGACCAGCTTCGGGATGAATGGAGCCTAGTGGAGCTGAAATGAGCCAGATAGAGACAAACTGAACCCAGCAAAATCGAGCCAAAACACACGAGATCCTATTGCATCGGATCTCGTCGAACTCCATCAAATCCCACCAAAACGCATCAAATCTCGCGGAATCTCACCGAATCCCGTCGAATTGTCTCAAATCGGGTCGAATGGTGTCAAACTGAATGGAATCGAATTAAATTGAATAGATTAGAGTAGTGTAGGTTAGACTGGGATTCAGTAGGGAAGGGCACAGAAGAATAGAATAGAGTAGAACAGAAGAGAATACCAAGAGTAGAATGGAGTAGAGTTGAGTAGAGTGGAATAGTCAGAGCCGGGTAGTGCAGAATATAGATGAATAGATCCAATTCAAGCCGAATCGATTCGAATGGAGAGGAAAGGAGACAAATCGTGATGAATCGAATCGATTAGAATAGGTTAGAGTAGGGTAGGGTAGAACAGAATAGAATAGAGTAGAAAAGAGTAGAATGGTGTGGAAGGGAGTTGAATGGAGCCAAATAGAGACAAATAAAGTAGAAAGGGTTGAGTAGAGCTGAACAGGGCCGAATAAGGTTCACTCGAGCCTAATTATGCTGAATTGAGCAGAATCGAGACGAATTGACCCAATTCAAGCCAAATAGAGCTAAATCGAGCCGATTCAAGCCTAATCACATGGAATCGCGTCGAAATGCGTTGAATCGAATAGATTAGAGTAGAGGAGGGTACGGCAGGAGAGGCTAGACTACAACACAACAGAACACAATAGAAAGAAGAGAATAGAATTAAGTAGAGTCGGGTCCAGTAGAATAGAGTCAAATTGAGTTGAAGAGAGCCGAAAAGAGCCAAACAGAGCTGAATACAGCCGAATTGACCAAATTCAAGGTGAATCGAGATGAATCATGTCGAGTCGTTTGAAATGTGTCGAATCGAATCAAATAGATTAGTGTGGGGAAGGTAAGGCTACGGTAGGGTAGAGAAGAATAGAGTAGAATAGAACAGAACAGAAAGAATCGAGTAGACTAGAGTCAAATAGAGTCGAATACTGCCAAAAAGAGCCGAATAGAGTGGAAAAGAGCCGCATCGAGTTTAATGGAGCAGAAAGGAGATGAATCGAGCCGATATGACCCGAATCAGGTCGAATCCCATTCAAGTGTGTCGAATAGCATAGAACAGATTACAGTAGGCTAAGTTAGGGTAGGGTAGGGTAGAATAGAGTGCAGTAGAACAGAAGAGAAGAGAACAGAACTGAAAGAATAGGGTCGAGACGAGCAGAGTATAGAAGAGTAGAGTAGAGCAGAGTCGAACATTGCCGAATAGAGCCAAATAGAGCCCAAAAGAGCTAAATGGATAGAAACCAAGACGAATCACGCCGAATCCCGTGGAATCGTGCCGTATCGCGTCGAATCCCGTCGAATTGCATTGAATCTGATCAATTCCAATCCAATCCAATCCAATCCAATCCATTAGAATAGACTAGAGTAGGGTAGAGTACAATACAATACAGTAGAGAATAGTTTAGGATGGAGTAGAATGGTGTAGCATGGAGTCGAGTGGAGTCGAAAAGAGATAATAGAGTTGAGTAGAGTCTAATAGAGCCGAATAGAGCTGAATAGAGCCTATTGGAGCTGACTGGAGCCGAATGGAGCCGATTAGAGCTGAATCGAACCGATTTGAGCCGATTGGGGATGAATGGAGTGGAAAGGAGCCGATTTGAGCCGAATCGCATCGAGATGCGTGGAATCGAATCCAGTAGAATAGATTAGATGAGGGTAGGATGGAATAGAGTAGACTTGAACACAGTAGAAGAGAATGGAAAGGATACAATAGAATAGAGTAGAAAAGGGTAGAGCAGAGCAGAATAGTGTAGAGTAGAATAGAGTAGAGTAGAACAGAGTCGAATCAAGCTGAATGGAGACGAAACGAGACAAATCGCGTCGACTGGCGTCGAATCCCATCGAATCAATTACAGTAGGGTATAGTAGAAGAGCGTAGAATGGAGTAGAATGGTGTGCAATGGAATCGAGTAGAGTAGAAAAGAGCTGAAGAGAGCCGAATAGGGCCAAAGAGGGCCAAATCGAGCTGAATTGAGCGAAATCGAGCCGAATCCAGTGAATCGAGCCTAATGGAGCCAAATCGAGCCTAATCGAGCTGAATCGACACTATTCGAGACAAATGGAGCCGAATGGACATGAATCACACCGATTCGGCCCCTAGTCGCGTCAAAATTTCTCGAATTCAATTGAATAGACTAGAGTAGGGGAGGTTCGGGTAGGCTAGAGTAGGGTAGAATAGAGTAGAATAGAATAAAACAGAACAGAACACAACAAAATAGAACAGAACAACACAGGACGAATACAGAAAAGAGTAGGCTAGAGTAGAATAGAGGGGAGTAGAGTAGAGTAGAATAGATTTGAACAGAGCCAAATCGAGCCGAATCGCGTCGAAATGGGTTGAATCAAATCCAATCAAGTGGATTACAATACCTTAGAGTTGGGTAGCATAGGGTAGGGTAGAATAGAGTAGAATAGTACAGAGCAGAGTAGAAACAATACAATAGAGTAGAGAAGAGTAGAATAGAGCTGAATAGAGCCAAATGCAGACAAAATGAGAGGAATCGTGTAGAAGCAAGTAGAGTAAATTAGAGTGGTGTTGGGTAGGGTAGAGCAGAATAGAGTAGAATAGTGTAGAATAGTGTGGAATGAATAGAATGGAGTAGAATGGAGTCAAATAGAAACGAATAGAGTAGAAAAGAGTCGAATAGAGCAGAATAGGGCCGAAGAAGGCCAAATCGAGCAGATTCGAAGCGATTCAAGCCCAAACAAGCTGAATGGAGCCTAACTGAGCCGAATAGAGCCAAATCGAGCCGAATCGAGCCGATTCAAGCTTCATCGCCTCGAATCGCGTTCAACGCGTCAAATCCAATCAAGACGTATAGATTAGAGAAGGGGAGGGGAGGGAAGGGGAGGGTAGAATAGAACAGAGTAGAGTGGAATAGAAGAGATTAGAACAGAATAGAAGGAATAGAATCGAGTAGAATAGAGTGGAAAAGAGTAGAGTCGAATACAGTCGAATAGAGCCGAATAAGCTGAATAGAGACGAATGGAGCTGAATACAGCCGAAAAGAGCTTTATACTGCCGAATCACACCTAATCGAGCAGAATCAAGCAGAATCGCACTGACTGTCACCGAACAGCGTCGAATCGAATCAGGTCGAATCGAGTCGAGTCACATCGTTTTGAATCAAATCGCTTCATATCGTGTCGAATCCCATCGAATCACGTCGAATAACTTCGAATTGTGTCAAACCTCAGAGAATCCTACTGAATCACGTCGAGTCGCATGGAATCTCATCAAATCCCTTCAGATCTTGCCGAATCCAGTCAAGTCCTATCAAATCGCTTTGCACGGAATCGAATTGAATCCAATAGATTAAAGTAGGGTAGGTTCGGGTGGGGTGCCGTTGGGTCGGGTAGGGTAGAATAGAATAGAGTACAACAGAATAGGGGAGAATAGAGCAGAACAGAAAGAATACAACAGAATAGAATAGAGTCAAAGACAGAGAACATAGCCGAATTGAGCCGAGTGGAGACAAAATGAGACGAATCACGTCCGGTTGCTTCGAATCGCGTCAAATCAAATCGAATCGATTAGAAGAGATTAGGGTAGGGAAGGGTAGAATAGAAGAGAGGAAAATAGTGAGGAATGGAGTTGAACGGAGTCCAATAGAGACGGATAGATATGAATAGAGTACAAAAGAGTCTAATAGAGCAGAATAGGGCCGAATAGGCCCAAATAAGGCCTAATTGAGCAGAATCCAGCAGAATCGATGGAATTCGAGCCTAATCGAGCCGAATGGAGTGAAATGGAGCCAAGTCGAGCCGAATAGAGCCGATTCGAACTGAATCGAGCTGATTCAAGCCTAATCGCGTCAAATCGCGTGGAAATACGTCACATCGAATCTAATCAAATAGATTAGGGAAGGGTAGGGGAGGGGCGGGTGGGTAGAATAGAACAGAATAGTACAGAATAGAATATAGTACAGTAGGGTAGAGTAGAGAGAGTAAAGCAGACAAGAGTAGAGCAGAGTAGAATTGAGTCAAACAGAGTCAAAGAGTGCAGGATATAGCTGAATAGAGCCAATTCTGGCCGAATCGAGTCAAATGGAAACAAAACGAGATGAATCACACCGAATTGCTTCGAATCGCATCCAATCGAATAGATTAGAGCATCGTAGGGTAGAGTAGAACAGAACAGAGTAGAATAGCGTAGAATGGAGAAGAGTGGAGTCAAATGGAGTCGAACAGAGACAAATAGAGTAGAAAAGAGTCGAATCGAGCCAAATAGGGCCGAATAAGGCTGAAACGAGTGGAAACGAGCTGAATTGAAGCGATTCGAGCCAAATCGAGCTGAATCGAGCTGATGTTGCGGAATCGAGCCGACTCAAGCGTGATGGTGTCCGGTCGCATCAAAATGCTTTGAATCGAATCAAATGGAATCGATTAGAATAGGTTAGGGTAGGGTAGTTTATGATAGGAAGACTAGGGTAGATGCAAGTAGACTACATTAGAGTAGACAAGAGAAGGCTAGAGTAGAAGCCTAGACTAGTAAGCTGGACTAGTCAGCTAGACTAGTGGCATAGAGCAGTAGCCTAGACAACTAGTCTTGAATAGTACCCTAAGTCAGTAATCTGAACGAGTACCCTTGCCTGAACTCTTAGCCTAATCTAGTACCCTTGCCTTAACTAGTAGTCCTAACAAGTACCCTTGCCTTAACCAGTAGTCTTCACTAGTACCCTTGCCTTCACTAGTAGTATGTCCTTAACAAGTAGCCTGAACTGGTACCCTTGCCTTAACCAGTACCCTCAACAAGTACCCATGCCTTAACTAGTAGCCTGGCCTTAACTAGTAGCCTGGCCTTAACTAGTAGCCTGAACTAGTACACTTGCCTTAAGGAGTACCCTTGCCCGAACTACTCCCCTTAATTAGGACCCTTATTAAGTAACCCTAAGTAGTAGAGTATGGTATGGTGGGGTAGCATAGGGTAGGGAAGCATACGGTGGAACAGAGAAAATAGAAGGAAATAGAATAGAACAGCATAGGTCAGGGTAGGTTAGCTTAGTGCAGGGTATGGTAGAGTAGCATAGGATGGAATCGAGAAAATAGAAAAGGAGACTAGAAAAGAGCAGACTAGATTAGGATAGGCTAGGGTGGGGGAGGGTTTTGTAGAATACAGTAGTGTAGAATGGAATAGAATGGTGTGGAATGGAGTCAAATGGATTCGAACAGAGATGCAGAGAGTAGAAAAGAGTTGAATAGAGCCGAATAACGCTGAATAGGACCACATATGACCAAAATGAGCCGAATCGAGTCGAGTCGACCAGCTTCGGGATGAATGGAGCCTAGTGGAGCTGAAATGAGCCAGATAGAGACAAACTGAACCCAGCAAAATCGAGCCAAAACACACGAGATCCTATTGCATCGGATCTCGTCGAACTCCATCAAATCCCACCAAAACGCATCAAATCTCGCGGAATCTCACCGAATCCCGTCGAATTGTCTCAAATCGGGTCGAATGGTGTCAAACTGAATGGAATCGAATTAAATTGAATAGATTAGAGTAGTGTAGGTTAGACTGGGATTCAGTAGGGAAGGGCACAGAAGAATAGAATAGAGTAGAACAGAAGAGAATACCAAGAGTAGAATGGAGTAGAGTTGAGTAGAGTGGAATAGTCAGAGCCGGGTAGTGCAGAATATAGATGAATAGATCCAATTCAAGCCGAATCGATTCGAATGGAGAGGAAAGGAGACAAATCGTGATGAATCGAATCGATTAGAATAGGTTAGAGTAGGGTAGGGTAGAACAGAATAGAATAGAGTAGAAAAGAGTAGAATGGTGTGGAAGGGAGTTGAATGGAGCCAAATAGAGACAAATAAAGTAGAAAGGGTTGAGTAGAGCTGAACAGGGCCGAATAAGGTTCACTCGAGCCTAATTATGCTGAATTGAGCAGAATCGAGACGAATTGACCCAATTCAAGCCAAATAGAGCTAAATCGAGCCGATTCAAGCCTAATCACATGGAATCGCGTCGAAATGCATTGAATCGAATAGATTAGAGTAGAGGAGGGTACGGCAGGAGAGGCTAGACTACAACACAACAGAACACAATAGAAAGAAGAGAATAGAATTAAGTAGAGTCGGGTCCAGTAGAATAGAGTCAAATTGAGTTGAAGAGAGCCGAAAAGAGCCAAACAGAGCTGAATACAGCCGAATTGACCAAATTCAAGGTGAATCGAGATGAATCATGTCGAGTCGTTTGAAATGTGTCGAATCGAATCAAATAGATTAGTGTGGGGAAGGTAAGGCTACGGTAGGGTAGAGAAGAATAGAGTAGAATAGAACAGAACAGAAAGAATCGAGTAGACTAGAGTCAAATAGAGTCGAATACTGCCAAAAAGAGCCGAATAGAGTGGAAAAGAGCCGAATCGAGTTTAATGGAGCAGAAAGGAGATGAATCGAGCCGATATGACCCGAATCAGGTCGAATCCCATTCAAGTGTGTCGAATAGCATAGAACAGATTACAGTAGGCTAAGTTAGGGTAGGGTAGGGTAGAATAGAGTGCAGTAGAACAGAAGAGAAGAGAACAGAACTGAAAGAATAGGGTCGAGACGAGCAGAGTATAGAAGAGTAGAGTAGAGCAGAGTCGAACATTGCCGAATAGAGCCAAATAGAGCCCAAAAGAGCTAAATGGATAGAAACCAAGACGAATCACGCCGAATCCCGTGGAATCGTGCCGTATCGCGTCGAATCCCGTCGAATTGCATTGAATCTGATCAATTCCAATCCAATCCAATCCAATCCAATCCATTAGAATAGACTAGAGTAGGGTAGAGTACAATACAATACAGTAGAGAATAGTTTAGGATGGAGTAGAATGGTGTAGCATGGAGTCGAGTGGAGTCGAAAAGAGATAATAGAGTTGAGTAGAGTCTAATAGAGCCGAATAGAGCTGAATAGAGCCTATTGGAGCTGACTGGAGCCGAATGGAGCCGATTAGAGCTGAATCGAACCGATTTGAGCCGATTGGGGATGAATGGAGTGGAAAGGAGCCGATTTGAGCCGAATCGCATCGAGATGCGTGGAATCGAATCCAGTAGAATAGATTAGATGAGGGTAGGATGGAATAGAGTAGACTTGAACACAGTAGAAGAGAATGGAAAGGATACAATAGAATAGAGTAGAAAAGGGTAGAGCAGAGCAGAATAGTGTAGAGTAGAATAGAGTAGAGTAGAACAGAGTCGAATCAAGCTGAATGGAGACGAAACGAGACAAATCACGTCGAATGGCGTCGAATCCCATCGAATCAATTACAGTAGGGTATAGTAGAAGAGCGTAGAATGGAGTAGAATGGTGTGCAACGGAATCGAGTAGAGTAGAAAAGAGCTGAAGAGAGCCGAAGAGGGCCAAAGAGGGCCAAATCGAGCTGAATTGAGCGAAATCGAGCCGAATCCAGTGAATCGAGCCTAATGGAGCCAAATCGAGGCTAATCGAGCTGAATCGACACTATTCGAGACAAATGGAGCCGAATGGACATGAATCACACCGATTCGGCCCCTAGTCGCGTCAAAATTTCTCGAATTCAATTGAATAGACTAGAGTAGGGGAGGTTCGGGTAGGCTAGAGTAGGGTAGAATAGAGTAGAATAGAATAAGACAGAACAGAACACAACAAAATAGAACAGAACAACACAGGACGAATACAGAAAAGAGTAGGCTAGAGTAGAATAGAGGGGAGTAGAGTAGAGTAGAATAGATTTGAACAGAGCCAAATCGAGCCGAATCGCGTCGAAATGGGTTGAATCAAATCCAATCAAGTGGATTACAATACCTTAGAGTTGGGTAGCATAGGGTAGGGTAGAATAGAGTAGAATAGTACAGAACAGAGTAGAAACAATACAATAGAGTAGAGAAGAGTAGAATAGAGCTGAATAGAGCCAAATGCAGACAAAATGAGAGGAATCGTGTAGAAGCAAGTAGAGTAAATTAGAGTGGTGTTGGGTAGGGTAGAGCAGAATAGAGTAGAATAGTGTAGAATAGTGTGGAATGAATAGAATGGAGTAGAATGGAGTCAAATAGAAACGAATAGAGTAGAAAAGAGTCGAATAGAGCAGAATAGGGCCGAAGAAGGCCAAATCGAGCAGATTCGAAGCGATTCAAGCCCAAACAAGCTGAATGGAGCCTAACTGAGCCGAATAGAGCCAAATCGAGCCGAATCGAGCCGATTCAAGCTTCATCGCCTCGAATCGCGTTCAACGCGTCAAATCCAATCAAGACGTATAGATTAGAGAAGGGGAGGGGAGGGAAGGGGAGGGTAGAATAGAACAGAGTAGAGTGGAATAGAAGAGATTAGAACAGAATAGAAGGAATAGAATCGAGTAGAATAGAGTGGAAAAGAGTAGAGTCGAATACAGTCGAATAGAGCCGAATAAGCTGAATAGAGACGAATGGAGCTGAATACAGCCGAAAAGAGCTTTATACTGCCGAATCACACCTAATCGAGCGGAATCAAGCAGAATCGCACTGACTGTCACCGAACAGCGTCGAATCGAATCAGGTCGAATCGAGTCGAGTCACATCGTTTTGAATCAAATCGCTTCATATCGTGTCGAATCCCATCGAATCACGTCGAATAACTTCGAATTGTGTCAAACCTCAGAGAATCCTACTGAATCACGTCGAGTCGCATGGAATCTCATCAAATCCCTTCAGATTTGCCGAATCCAGTCAAGTCCTATCAAATCGCTTTGCACGGAATCGAATTGAATCCAATAGATTAAAGTAGGGTAGGTTCGGGTGGGGTGCCGTTGGGTCGGGTAGGGTAGAATAGAATAGAGTACAACAGAATAGGGGAGAATAGAGCAGAACAG
Organism: Loxodonta africana; assembly: GCF_030014295.1. NCBI lineage: Eukaryota > Metazoa > Chordata > Mammalia > Proboscidea > Elephantidae > Loxodonta > Loxodonta africana. Next base: position 39,215 of record NW_026975079.1, on the reverse strand, counting down.
AAAGAATACAACAGAATAGAATAGAGTCAAAGACAGAGAACATAGCCGAATTGAGCCGAGTGGAGACAAAATGAGACGAATCACGTCCGGTTGCTTCGAATCGCGTCAAATCAAATCGAATCGATTAGAAGAGATTAGGGTAGGGAAGGGTAGAATAGAAGAGAGGAAAATAGTGAGGAATGGAGTTGAACGGAGTCCAATAGAGACGGATAGATATGAATAGAGTACAAAAGAGTCTAATAGAGCAGAATAGGGCCGAATAGGCCCAAATAAGGCCTAATTGAGCAGAATCCAGCAGAATCGATGGAATTCGAGCCTAATCGAGCCGAATGGAGTGAAATGGAGCCAAGTCGAGCCGAATAGAGCCGATTCGAACTGAATCGAGCTGATTCAAGCCTAATCGCGTCAAATCGCGTGGAAATACGTCACATCGAATCTAATCAAATAGATTAGGGAAGGGTAGGGGAGGGGCGGGTGGGTAGAATAGAACAGAATAGTACAGAATAGAATATAGTACAGTAGGGTAGAGTAGAGAGAGTAAAGCAGACAAGAGTAGAGCAGAGTAGAATTGAGTCAAACAGAGTCAAAGAGTGCAGGATATAGCTGAATAGAGCCAATTCTGGCCGAATCGAGTCAAATGGAAACAAAACGAGATGAATCACACCGAATTGCTTCGAATCGCATGCAATCGAATAGATTAGAGCATCGTAGGGTAGAGTAGAACAGAACAGAGTAGAATAGCGTAGAATGGAGAAGAGTGGAGTCAAATGGAGTCGAACAGAGACAAATAGAGTAGAAAAGAGTCGAATCGAGCCAAATAGGGCCGAATAAGGCTGAACCGAGTGGAAACGAGCTGAATTGAAGCGATTCGAGCCAAATCGAGCTGAATCGAGCTGATGTTGCGGAATCGAGCCGACTCAAGCGTGATGGTGTCCGGTCGCATCAAAATGCTTTGAATCGAATCAAATGGAATCGATTAGAATAGGTTAGGGTAGGGTAGTTTATGATAGGAAGACTAGGGTAGATGCAAGTAGACTACATTAGAGTAGACAAGAGAAGGCTAGAGTAGAAGCCTAGACTAGTAAGCTGGACTAGTCAGCTAGACTAGTGGCATAGAGCAGTAGCCTAGACAACTAGTCTTGAATAGTACCCTAAGTCAGTAATCTGAACGAGTACCCTTGCCTGAACTCTTAGCCTAATCTAGTACCCTTGCCTTAACTAGTAGTCCTAACAAGTACCCTTGCCTTAACCAGTAGTCTTCACTAGTACCCTTGCCTTCACTAGTAGTATGTCCTTAACAAGTAGCCTGAACTGGTACCCTTGCCTTAACCAGTACCCTCAACAAGTACCCATGCCTTAACTAGTAGCCTGGCCTTAACTAGTAGCCTGGCCTTAACTAGTAGCCTGAACTAGTACACTTGTCTTAAGGAGTACCCTTGCCCGAACTACTCCCCTTAATTAGGACCCTTATTAAGTAACCCTAAGTAGTAGAGTATGGTACGGTGGGGTAGCATAGGGTAGGGAAGCATACGGTGGAACAGAGAAAATAGAAGGAAATAGAATAGAACAGCATAGGTCAGGGTAGGTTAGCTTAGTGCAGGGTATGGTAGAGTAGCATAGGATGGAATCGAGAAAATAGAAAAGGAGACTAGAAAAGAGCAGACTAGATTAGGATAGGCTAGGGTGGGGGAGGGTTTTGTAGAATACAGTAGTGTAGAATGGAATAGAATGGTGTGGAATGGAGTCAAATGGATTCGAACAGAGATGCAGAGAGTAGAAAAGAGTTGAATAGAGCCGAATAACGCTGAATAGGACCACATATGACCAAAATGAGCCGAATCGAGTCGAGTCGACCAGCTTCGGGATGAATGGAGCCTAGTGGAGCTGAAATGAGCCAGATAGAGACAAACTGAACCCAGCAAAATCGAGCCAAAACACACGAGATCCTATTGCATCGAATCTCGTCGAACTCCATCAAATCCCACCAAAACGCATCAAATCTCACGGAATCTCACCGAATCCCGTCGAATTGTCTCAAATCGGGTCGAATGGTGTCAAACTGAATGGAATCGAATTAAATTGAATAGATTAGAGTAGTGTAGGTTAGACTGGGATTCAGTAGGGAAGGGCACAGAAGAATAGAATAGAGTAGAACAGAAGAGAATACCAAGAGTAGAATGGAGTAGAGTTGAGTAGAGTGGAATAGTCAGAGCCGGGTAGTGCAGAATATAGATGAATAGATCCAATTCAAGCCGAATCGATTCGAATGGAGAGGAAAGGAGACAAATCGTGATGAATCGAATCGATTAGAATAGGTTAGAGTAGGGTAGGGTAGAACAGAATAGAATAGAGTAGAAAAGAGTAGAATGGTGTGGAAGGGAGTTGAATGGAGCCAAATAGAGACAAATAAAGTAGAAAGGGTTGAGTAGAGCTGAACAGGGCCGAATAAGGTTCACTCGAGCCTAATTATGCTGAATTGAGCAGAATCGAGACGAATTGACCCAATTCAAGCCAAATAGAGCTAAATCGAGCCGATTCAAGCCTAATCACATGGAATCGCGTCGAAATGCATTGAATCGAATAGATTAGAGTAGAGGAGGGTACGGCAGGAGAGGCTAGACTACAACACAACAGAACACAATAGAAAGAAGAGAATAGAATTAAGTAGAGTCGGGTCCAGTAGAATAGAGTCAAATTGAGTTGAAGAGAGCCGAAAAGAGCCAAACAGAGCTGAATACAGCCGAATTGACCAAATTCAAGGTGAATCGAGATGAATCATGTCGAGTCGTTTGAAATGTGTCGAATCGAATCAAATAGATTAGTGTGGGGAAGGTAAGGCTACGGTAGGGTAGAGAAGAATAGAGTAGAATAGAACAGAACAGAAAGAATCGAGTAGACTAGAGTCAAATAGAGTCGAATACTGCCAAAAAGAGCCGAATAGAGTGGAAAAGAGCCGAATCGAGTTTAATGGAGCAGAAAGGAGATGAATCGAGCCGATATGACCCGAATCAGGTCGAATCCCATTCAAGTGTGTCGAATAGCATAGAACAGATTACAGTAGGCTAAGTTAGGGTAGGGTAGGGTAGAATAGAGTGCAGTAGAACAGAAGAGAAGAGAACAGAACTGAAAGAATAGGGTCGAGACGAGCAGAGTATAGAAGAGTAGAGTAGAGCAGAGTCGAACATTGCCGAATAGAGCCAAATAGAGCCCAAAAGAGCTAAATGGATAGAAACCAAGACGAATCACGCCGAATCCCGTGGAATCGTGCCGTATCGCGTCGAATCCCGTCGAATTGCATTGAATCTGATCAATTCCAATCCAATCCAATCCAATCCAATCCATTAGAATAGACTAGAGTAGGGTAGAGTACAATACAATACAGTAGAGAATAGTTTAGGATGGAGTAGAATGGTGTAGCATGGAGTCGAGTGGAGTCGAAAAGAGATAATAGAGTTGAGTAGAGTCTAATAGAGCCGAATAGAGCTGAATAGAGCCTATTGGAGCTGACTGGAGCCGAATGGAGCCGATTAGAGCTGAATCGAACCGATTTGAGCCGATTGGGGATGAATGGAGTGGAAAGGAGCCGATTTGAGCCGAATCGCATCGAGATGCGTGGAATCGAATCCAGTAGAATAGATTAGATGAGGGTAGGATGGAATAGAGTAGACTTGAACACAGTAGAAGAGAATGGAAAGGATACAATAGAATAGAGTAGAAAAGGGTAGAGCAGAGCAGAATAGTGTAGAGTAGAATAGAGTAGAGTAGAACAGAGTCGAATCAAGCTGAATGGAGACGAAACGAGACAAATCACGTCGAATGGCGTCGAATCCCATCGAATCAATTACAGTAGGGTATAGTAGAAGAGCGTAGAATGGAGTAGAATGGTGTGCAACGGAATCGAGTAGAGTAGAAAAGAGCTGAAGAGAGCCGAAGAGGGCCAAAGAGGGCCAAATCGAGCTGAATTGAGCGAAATCGAGCCGAATCCAGTGAATCGAGCCTAATGGAGCCAAATCGAGCCTAATCGAGCTGAATCGACACTATTTGAGACAAATGGAGCCGAATGGACATGAATCACACCGATTCGGCCCCTAGTCGCGTCAAAATTTCTCGAATTCAATTGAATAGACTAGAGTAGGGGAGGTTCGGGTAGGCTAGAGTAGGGTAGAATAGAGTAGAATAGAATAAGACAGAACAGAACACAACAAAATAGAACAGAACAACACAGAACGAATACAGAAAAGAGTAGGCTAGAGTAGAATAGAGGGGAGTAGAGTAGAGTAGAATAGATTTGAACAGAGCCAAATCGAGCCGAATCGCGTCGAAATGGGTTGAATCAAATCCAATCAAGTGGATTACAATACCTTAGAGTTGGGTAGCATAGGGAAGGGTAGAATAGAGTAGAATAGTACAGAACAGAGTAGAAACAATACAATAGAGTAGAGAAGAGTAGAATAGAGCTGAATAGAGCCAAATGCAGACAAAATGAGAGGAATCGTGTAGAAGCAAGTAGAGTAAATTAGAGTGGTGTTGGGTAGGGTAGAGCAGAATAGAGTAGAATAGTGTAGAATAGTGTGGAATGAATAGAATGGAGTAGAATGGAGTCAAATAGAAACGAATAGAGTAGAAAAGAGTCGAATAGAGCAGAATAGGGCCGAAGAAGGCCAAATCGAGCAGATTCGAAGCGATTCAAGCCCAAACAAGCTGAATGGAGCCTAACTGAGCCGAATAGAGCCAAATCGAGCCGAATCGAGCCGATTCAAGCTTCATCGCCTCGAATCGCGTTCAACGCGTCAAATCCAATCAAGACGTATAGATTAGAGAAGGGGAGGGGAGGGAAGGGGAGGGTAGAATAGAACAGAGTAGAGTGGAATAGAAGAGATTAGAACAGAATAGAAGGAATAGAATCGAGTAGAATAGAGTGGAAAAGAGTAGAGTCGAATACAGTCGAATAGAGCCGAATAAGCTGAATAGAGACGAATGGAGCTGAATACAGCCGAAAAGAGCTGTATACTGCCGAATCACACCTAATCGAGCGGAATCAAGCAGAATCGCACTGACTGTCACCGAACAGCGTCGAATCGAATCAGGTCGAATCGAGTCGAGTCACATCGTTTTGAATCAAATCGCTTCATATCGTGTCGAATCCCATCGAATCACGTCGAATAACTTCGAATTGTGTCAAACCTCAGAGAATCCTACTGAATCACGTCGAGTCGCATGGAATCTCATCAAATCCCTTCAGATCTTGCCGAATCCAGTCAAGTCCTATCAAATCGCTTTGCACGGAATCGAATTGAATCCAATAGATTAAAGTAGGGTAGGTTCGGGTGGGGTGCCGTTGGGTCGGGTAGGGTAGAATAGAATAGAGTACAACAGAATAGGGGAGAATAGAGCAGAACAGAAAGAATACAACAGAATAGAATAGAGTCAAAGACAGAGAACATAGCCGAATTGAGCCGAGTGGAGACAAAATGAGACGAATCACGTCCGGTTGCTTCGAATCGCGTCAAATCAAATCGAATCGATTAGAAGAGATTAGGGTAGGGAAGGGTAGAATAGAAGAGAGGAAAATAGTGAGGAATGGAGTTGAACGGAGTCCAATAGAGACGGATAGATATGAATAGAGTACAAAAGAGTCTAATAGAGCAGAATAGGGCCGAATAGGCCCAAATAAGGCCTAATTGAGCAGAATCCAGCAGAATCGATGGAATTCGAGCCTAATCGAGCCGAATGGAGTGAAATGGAGCCAAGTCGAGCCGAATAGAGCCGATTCGAACTGAATCGAGCTGATTCAAGCCTAATCGCGTCAAATCGCGTGGAAATACGTCACATCGAATCTAATCAAATAGATTAGGGAAGGGTAGGGGAGGGGCGGGTGGGTAGAATAGAACAGAATAGTACAGAATAGAATATAGTACAGTAGGGTAGAGTAGAGAGAGTAAAGCAGACAAGAGTAGAGCAGAGTAGAATTGAGTCAAACAGAGTCAAAGAGTGCAGGATATAGCTGAATAGAGCCAATTCTGGCCGAATCGAGTCAAATGGAAACAAAACGAGATGAATCACACCGAATTGCTTCGAATCGCATGCAATCGAATAGATTAGAGCATCGTAGGGTAGAGTAGAACAGAACAGAGTAGAATAGCGTAGAATGGAGAAGAGTGGAGTCAAATGGAGTCGAACAGAGACAAATAGAGTAGAAAAGAGTCGAATCGAGCCAAATAGGGCCGAATAAGGCTGAAACGAGTGGAAACGAGCTGAATTGAAGCGATTCGAGCCAAATCGAGCTGAATCGAGCTGATGTTGCGGAATCGAGCCGACTCAAGCGTGATGGTGTCCGGTCGCATCGAAATGCTTTGAATCGAATCAAATGGAATCGATTAGAATAGGTTAGGGTAGGGTAGTTTATGATAGGAAGACTAGGGTAGATGCAAGTAGACTACATTAGAGTAGACAAGAGAAGGCTAGAGTAGAAGCCTAGACTAGTAAGCTGGACTAGTCAGCTAGACTAGTGGCATAGAGCAGTAGCCTAGACAACTAGTCTTGAATAGTACCCTAAGTCAGTAATCTGAACGAGTACCCTTGCCTGAACTCTTAGCCTAATCTAGTACCCTTGCCTTAACTAGTAGTCCTAACAAGTACCCTTGCCTTAACCAGTAGTCTTCACTAGTACCCTTGCCTTCACTAGTAGTATGTCCTTAACAAGTAGCCTGAACTGGTACCCTTGCCTTAACCAGTACCCTCAACAAGTACCCATGCCTTAACTAGTAGCCTGGCCTTAACTAGTAGCCTGGCCTTAACTAGTAGCCTGAACTAGTACACTTGCCTTAAGGAGTACCCTTGCCCGAACTACTCCCCTTAATTAGGACCCTTATTAAGTAACCCTAAGTAGTAGAGTATGGTATGGTGGGGTAGCATAGGGTAGGGAAGCATACGGTGGAACAGAGAAAATAGAAGGAAATAGAATAGAACAGCATAGGTCAGGGTAGGTTAGCTTAGTGCAGGGTATGGTAGAGTAGCATAGGATGGAATCGAGAAAATAGAAAAGGAGACTAGAAAAGAGCAGACTAGATTAGGATAGGCTAGGGTGGGGGAGGGTTTTGTAGAATACAGTAGTGTAGAATGGAATAGAATGGTGTGGAATGGAGTCAAATGGATTCGAACAGAGATGCAGAGAGTAGAAAAGAGTTGAATAGAGCCGAATAACGCTGAATAGGACCACATATGACCAAAATGAGCCGAATCGAGTCGAGTCGACCAGCTTCGGGATGAATGGAGCCTAGTGGAGCTGAAATGAGCCAGATAGAGACAAACTGAACCCAGCAAAATCGAGCCAAAACACACGAGATCCTATTGCATCGGATCTCGTCGAACTCCATCAAATCCCACCAAAACGCATCAAATCTCGCGGAATCTCACCGAATCCCGTCGAATTGTCTCAAATCGGGTCGAATGGTGTCAAACTGAATGGAATCGAATTAAATTGAATAGATTAGAGTAGTGTAGGTTAGACTGGGATTCAGTAGGGAAGGGCACAGAAGAATAGAATAGAGTAGAACAGAAGAGAATACCAAGAGTAGAATGGAGTAGAGTTGAGTAGAGTGGAATAGTCAGAGCCGGGTAGTGCAGAATATAGATGAATAGATCCAATTCAAGCCGAATCGATTCGAATGGAGAGGAAAGGAGACAAATCGTGATGAATCGAATCGATTAGAATAGGTTAGAGTAGGGTAGGGTAGAACAGAATAGAATAGAGTAGAAAAGAGTAGAATGGTGTGGAAGGGAGTTGAATGGAGCCAAATAGAGACAAATAAAGTAGAAAGGGTTGAGTAGAGCTGAACAGGGCCGAATAAGGTTCACTCGAGCCTAATTATGCTGAATTGAGCAGAATCGAGACGAATTGACCCAATTCAAGCCAAATAGAGCTAAATCGAGCCGATTCAAGCCTAATCACATGGAATCGCGTCGAAATGCGTTGAATCGAATAGATTAGAGTAGAGGAGGGTACGGCAGGAGAGGCTAGACTACAACACAACAGAACACAATAGAAAGAAGAGAATAGAATTAAGTAGAGTCGGGTCCAGTAGAATAGAGTCAAATTGAGTTGAAGAGAGCCGAAAAGAGCCAAACAGAGCTGAATACAGCCGAATTGACCAAATTCAAGGTGAATCGAGATGAATCATGTCGAGTCGTTTGAAATGTGTCGAATCGAATCAAATAGATTAGTGTGGGGAAGGTAAGGCTACGGTAGGGTAGAGAAGAATAGAGTAGAATAGAACAGAACAGAAAGAATCGAGTAGACTAGAGTCAAATAGAGTCGAATACTGCCAAAAAGAGCCGAATAGAGTGGAAAAGAGCCGAATCGAGTTTAATGGAGCAGAAAGGAGATGAATCGAGCCGATATGACCCGAATCAGGTCGAATCCCATTCAAGTGTGTCGAATAGCATAGAACAGATTACAGTAGGCTAAGTTAGGGTAGGGTAGGGTAGAATAGAGTGCAGTAGAACAGAAGAGAAGAGAACAGAACTGAAAGAATAGGGTCGAGACGAGCAGAGTATAGAAGAGTAGAGTAGAGCAGAGTCGAACATTGCCGAATAGAGCCAAATAGAGCCCAAAAGAGCTAAATGGATAGAAACCAAGACGAATCACGCCGAATCCCGTGGAATCGTGCCGTATCGCGTCGAATCCCGTCGAATTGCATTGAATCTGATCAATTCCAATCCAATCCAATCCAATCCAATCCAATCCATTAGAATAGACTAGAGTAGGGTAGAGTACAATACAATACAGTAGAGAATAGTTTAGGATGGAGTAGAATGGTGTAGCATGGAGTCGAGTGGAGTCGAAAAGATATAATAGAGTTGAGTAGAGTCTAATAGAGCCGAATAGAGCTGAATAGAGCCTATTGGAGCTGACTGGAGCCGAATGGAGCCGATTAGAGCTGAATCGAACCGATTTGAGCCGATTGGGGATGAATGGAGTGGAAAGGAGCCGATTTGAGCCGAATCGCATCGAGATGCGTGGAATCGAATCCAGTAGAATAGATTAGATGAGGGTAGGATGGAATAGAGTAGACTTGAACACAGTAGAAGAGAATGGAAAGGATACAATAGAATAGAGTAGAAAAGGGTAGAGCAGAGCAGAATAGTGTAGAGTAGAATAGAGTAGAGTAGAACAGAGTCGAATCAAGCTGAATGGAGACGAAACGAGACAAATCGCGTCGACTGGCGTCGAATCCCATCGAATCAATTACAGTAGGGTATAGGAGAAGAGCGTAGAATGGAGTAGAATGGTGTGCAACGGAATCGAGTAGAGTAGAAAAGAGCTGAAGAGAGCCGAAGAGGGCCAAAGAGGGCCAAATCGAGCTGAATTGAGCGAAATCGAGCCGAATCCAGTGAATCGAGCCTAATGGAGCCAAATCGAGCCTAATCGAGCTGAATCGACACTATTCGAGACAAATGGAGACGAATGGACCATGAAATACTATCTCTCTATGCTAGTCGCGTCAAAATTTCTCGAATTCAATTGAATAGACTAGAGTAGGGGAGGTTCGGGTAGGCTAGAGTAGGGTAGAATAGAGTAGAATAGAATAAAACAGAACAGAACACAACAAAATAGAACAGAACAACACAGAACGAATACAGAAAAGAGTAGGCTAGAGTAGAATAGAGGGGAGTAGAGTAGAGTAGAATAGATTTGAACAGAGCCAAATCGAGCCGAATCGCGTCGAAATGGGTTGAATCAAATCCAATCAAGTGGATTACAATACCTTAGAGTTGGGTAGCATAGGGTAGGGTAGAATAGAGTAGAATAGTACAGAACAGAGTAGAAACAATATAATAGAGTAGAGAAGAGTAGAATAGAGCTGAATAGAGCCAAATGCAGACAAAATGAGAGGAATCGTGTAGAAGCAAGTAGAGTAAATTAGAGTGGTGTTGGGTAGGGTAGAGCAGAATAGAGTAGAATAGTGTAGAATAGTGTGGAATGAATAGAATGGAGTAGAATGGAGTCAAATAGAAACGAATAGAGTAGAAAAGAGTCGAATAGAGCAGAATAGGGCCGAAGAAGGCCAAATCGAGCAGATTCGAAGCGATTCAAGCCAAAACAAGCTGAATGGAGCCTAACTGAGCAGAATAGAGCCAAATCGAGCCGAATCGAGCCGATTCAAGCTTCATCGCCTCGAATCGCGTTCAACGCGTCAAATCCAATCAAGACGTATAGATTAGAGAAGGGGAGGGGAGGGAAGGGGAGGGTAGAATAGAACAGAGTAGAGTGGAATAGAAGAGATTAGAACAGAATAGAAGGAATAGAATCGAGTAGAATAGAGTGGAAAAGAGTAGAGTCGAATACAGTCGAATAGAGCCGAATAAGCTGAATAGAGACGAATGGAGCTGAATACAGCCGAAAAGAGCTTTATACTGCCGAATCACACCTAATCGAGCGGAATCAAGCAGAATCACACTGACTGTCACCGAACAGCGTCGAATCGAATCAGGTCGAATCGAGTCGAGTCACATCGTTTTGAATCAAATCGCTTCATATCGTGTCGAATCCCATCGAATCACGTCGAATAACTTCGAATTGTGTCAAACCTCAGAGAATCCTACTGAATCACGTCGAGTCGCATGGAATCTCATCAAATCCCTTCAGATCTTGCCGAATCCAGTCAAGTCCTATCAAATCGCTTCGCACGGAATCCAATTGAATCCAATAGATTAAAGTAGGGTAGGTTCGGGTGGGGTGCCGTTGGGTCGGGTAGGGTAGAATAGAATAGAGTACAACAGAATAGGGGAGAATAGAGCAGAACAGAAAGAATACAACAGAATAGAATAGAGTCAAAGACAGAGAACATAGCCGAATTGAGCCGAGTGGAGACAAAACGAGACGAATCACGTCCGGTTGCTTCGAATCGCGTCAAATCAAATCGAATCGATTAGAAGAGATTAGGGTAGGGAAGGGTAGAATAGAAGAGAGGAAAATAGTGAGGAATGGAGTTGAACGGAGTCCAATAGAGACGGATAGATATGAATAGAGTACAAAAGAGTCTAATAGAGCAGAATAGGGCCGAATAGGCCCAAATAAGGCCTAATTGAGCAGAATCCAGCAGAATCGATGGAATTCGAGCCTAATCGAGCCGAATGGAGTGAAATGGAGCCAAGTCGAGCCGAATAGAGCCGATTCGAACTGAATCGAGCTGATTCAAGCCTAATCGCGTCAAATCGCGTGGAAATACGTCACATCGAATCTAATCAAATAGATTAGGGAAGGGTAGGGGAGGGGCGGGTGGGTAGAATAGAACAGAATAGTACAGAATAGAATATAGTACAGTAGGGTAGAGTAGAGAGAGTAAAGCAGACAAGAGTAGAGCAGAGTAGAATTGAGTCAAATAGAGTCAAAGAGTGCAGGATATAGCTGAATAGAGCCAATTCTGGCCGAATCGAGTCAAATGGAAACAAAACGAGATGAATCACACCGAATTGCTTCGAATCGCATCCAATCGAATAGATTAGAGCATCGTAGGGTAGAGTAGAACAGAATAGAGTAGAATAGCGTAGAATGGAGAAGAGTGGAGTCAAATGGAGTCGAACAGAGACAAATAGAGTAGAAAAGAGTCGAATCGAGCCAAATAGGGCCGAATAAGGCTGAACCGAGTGGAAACGAGCTGAATTGAAGCGATTCGAGCCAAATCGAGCTGAATCGAGCTGATGTTGCGGAATCGAGCCGACTCAAGCGTGATGGTGTCCGGTCGCATCGAAATGCTTTGAATCGAATCAAATGGAATCGATTAGAATAGGTTAGGGTAGGGTAGTTTATGATAGGAAGACTAGGGTAGATGCAAGTAGACTACATTAGAGTAGACAAGAGAAGGCTAGAGTAGAAGCCTAGACTAGTAAGCTGGACTAGTCAGCTAGACTAGTGGCATAGAGCAGTAGCCTAGACAACTAGTCTTGAATAGTACCCTAAGTCAGTAATCTGAACGAGTACCCTTGCCTGAACTCTTAGCCTAATCTAGTACCCTTGCCTTAACTAGTAGTCCTAACAAGTACCCTTGCCTTAACCAGTAGTCTTCACTAGTACCCTTGCCTTCACTAGTAGTATGTCCTTAACAAGTAGCCTGAACTGGTACCCTTGCCTTAACCAGTACCCTCAACAAGTACCCATGCCTTAACTAGTAGCCTGGCCTTAACTAGTAGCCTGGCCTTAACTAGTAGCCTGAACTAGTACACTTGCCTTAAGGAGTACCCTTGCCCGAACTACTCCCCTTAATTAGGACTCTTATTAAGTAACCCTAAGTAGTAGAGTATGGTACGGTGGGGTAGCATAGGGTAGGGAAGCATACGGTGGAACAGAGAAAATAGAAGGAAATAGAATAGAACAGCATAGGTCAGGGTAGGTTAGCTTAGTGCAGGGTATGGTAGAGTAGCATAGGATGGAATCGAGAAAATAGAAAAGGAGACTAGAAAAGAGCAGACTAGATTAGGATAGGCTAGGGTGGGGGAGGGTTTTGTAGAATACAGTAGTGTAGAATGGAATAGAATGGTGTGGAATGGAGTCAAATGGATTCGAACAGAGATGCAGAGAGTAGAAAAGAGTTGAATAGAGCCGAATAACGCTGAATAGGACCACATATGACCAAAATGAGCCGAATCGAGTCAAGTCGACCAGCTTCGGGATGAATGGAGCCTAGTGGAGCTGAAATGAGCCAGATAGAGACAAACTGAACCCAGCAAAATCGAGCCAAAACACACGAGATCCTATTGCATCGGATCTCGTCGAACTCCATCAAATCCCACCAAAACGCATCAAATCTCGCGGAATCTCACCGAATCCCGTCGAATTGTCTCAAATCGGGTCGAATGGTGTCAAACTGAATGGAATCGAATTAAATTGAATAGACTAGAGTAGTGTAGGTTAGACTGGGATTCAGTAGGGAAGGGCACAGAAGAATAGAATAGAGTAGAACAGAAGAGAATACCAAGAGTAGAATGGAGTAGAGTTGAGTAGAGTGGAATAGTCAGAGTCGGGTAGTGCAGAATATAGATGAATAGATCCAATTCAAGCCGAATCGATTCGAATGGAGAGGAAAGGAGACAAATCGTGATGAATCGAATCGATTAGAATAGGTTAGAGTAGGGTAGGGTAGAACAGAATAGAATAGAGTAGAAAAGAGTAGAATGGTGTGGAAGGGAGTTGAATGGAGCCAAATAGAGACAAATAAAGTAGAAAGGGTTGAGTAGAGCTGAACAGGGCTGAATAAGGTTCACTCGAGCCTAATTATGCTGAATTGAGCAGAATCGAGACGAATTGACCCAATTCAAGCCAAATAGAGCTAAATCGAGCCGATTCAAGCCTAATCACATGGAATCGCGTCGAAATGCGTTGAATCGAATAGATTAGAGTAGAGGAGGGTACGGCAGGAGAGGCTAGACTACAACACAACAGAACACAATAGAAAGAAGAGAATAGAATTAAGTAGAGTCGGGTCCAGTAGAATAGAGTCAAATTGAGTTGAAGAGAGCCGAAAAGAGCCAAAGAGAGCTGAATACAGCCGAATTGACCAAATTCAAGGTGAATCGAGATGAATCATGTCGAGTCGTTTGAAATGTGTCGAATCGAATCAAATAGATTAGTGTGGGGAAGGTAAGGCTACGGTAGGGTAGAGAAGAATAGAGTAGAATAGAACAGAACAGAAAGAATCGAGTAGACTAGAGTCAAATAGAGTCGAATACTGCCAAAAAGAGCCGAATAGAGTGGAAAAGAGCCGAATAGAACCGAATCGAGTTTAATGGAGCAGAAAGGAGATGAATCGAGCCGATATGACCCGAATCAGGTCGAATCCCATTCAAGTGTGTCGAATAGCATAGAACAGATTACACTAGGCTAAGTTAGGGTAGGGTAGGGTAGAATAGAGTGCAGTAGAACAGAAGAGAAGAGAACAGAACTGAAAGAATAGGGTCGAGACGAGCAGAGTATAGAAGAGTAGAGTAGAGCAGAGTCGAACATTGCCGAATAGAGCCAAATAGAGCCCAAAAGAGCTAAATGGATAGAAACCAAGACGAATCACGCCGAATCCCGTGGAATCGTGCCGTATCGCGTCGAATCCCGTCGAATTGCATTGAATCTGATCAATTCCAATCCAATCCAATCCAATCCATTAGAATAGACTAGAGTAGGGTAGAGTACAATACAATACAGTAGAGAATAGTTTAGGATGGAGTAGAATGGTGTAGCATGGAGTCGAGTGGAGTCGAAAAGAGATAATAGAGTTGAGTAGAGTCTAATAGAGCCGAATAGAGCTGAATAGAGCCTATTGGAGCTGACTGGAGCCGAATGGAGCCGATTAGAGCTGAATCGAACCGATTTGAGCCGATTGGGGATGAATGGAGTGGAAAGGAGCCAATTTCAGCCGAATCGCATCGAGATGCGTGGAATCGAATCCAGTAGAATAGATTAGATGAGGGTAGGATGGAATAGAGTAGACTTGAACACAGTAGAAGAGAATGGAAAGGATACAATAGAATAGAGTAGAAAAGGGTAGAGCAGAGCAGAATAGTGTAGAGTAGAATAGAGTAGAGTAGAACAGAGTCGAATCAAGCTGAATGGAGACGAAACGAGACAAATCGCGTCGACTGGCGTCGAATCCCATCGAATCAATTACAGTAGGGTATAGTAGAAGAGCGTAGAATGGAGTAGAATGGTGTGCAATGGAATCGAGTAGAGTAGAAAAGAGCTGAAGAGAGCCGAATAGGGCCAAAGAGGGCCAAATCGAGCTGAATTGAGCGAAATCGAGCCGAATCCAGTGAATCGAGCCTAATGGAGCCAAATCGAGCCTAATCGAGCTGAATCGACACTATTCGAGACAAATGGAGCCGAATGGACATGAATCACACCGATTCGGCCCCTAGTCGCGTCAAAATTTCTCGAATTCAATTGAATAGACTAGAGTAGGGGAGGTTCGGGTAGGCTAGAGTAGGGTAGAATAGAGTAGAATAGAATAAAACAGAACAGAACACAACAAAATAGAACAGAACAACACAGAACGAATACAGAAAAGAGTAGGCTAGAGTAGAATAGAGGGGAGTAGAGTAGAGTAGAATAGATTTGAACAGAGCCAAATCGAGCCGAATCGCGTCGAAATGGGTTGAATCAAATCCAATCAAGTGGATTACAATACCTTAGAGTTGGGTAGCATAGGGTAGGGTAGAATAGAGTAGAATAGTACAGAGCAGAGTAGAAACAATACAATAGAGTAGAGAAGAGTAGAATAGAGCTGAATAGAGCCAAATGCAGACAAAATGAGAGGAATCGTGTAGAAGCAAGTAGAGTAAATTAGAGTGGTGTTGGGTAGGGTAGAGCAGAATAGAGTAGAATAGTGTAGAATAGTGTGGAATGAATAGAATGGAGTAGAATGGAGTCAAATAGAAACGAATAGAGTAGAAAAGAGTCGAATAGAGCAGAATAGGGCCGAAGAAGGCCAAATCGAGCAGATTCGAAGCGATTCAAGCCCAAACAAGCTGAATGGAGCCTAACTGAGCCGAATAGAGCCAAATCGAGCCGAATCGAGCCGATTCAAGCTTCATCGCCTCGAATCGCGTTCAACGCGTCAAATCCAATCAAGACGTATAGATTAGAGAAGGGGAGGGGAGGGAAGGGGAGGGTAGAATAGAACAGAGTAGAGTGGAATAGAAGAGATTAGAACAGAATAGAAGGAATAGAATCGAGTAGAATAGAGTGGAAAAGAGTAGAGTCGAATACAGTCGAATAGAGCCGAATAAGCTGAATAGAGACGAATGGAGCTGAATACAGCCGAAAAGAGCTTTATACTGCCGAATCACACCTAATCGAGCGGAATCAAGCAGAATCGCACTGACTGTCACCGAACAGCGTCGAATCGAATCAGGTCGAATCGAGTCGAGTCACATCGTTTTGAATCAAATCGCTTCATATCGTGTCGAATCCCATCGAATCACGTCGAATAACTTCGAATTGTGTCAAACCTCAGAGAATCCTACTGAATCACGTCGAGTCGCATGGAATCTCATCAAATCCCTTCAGATCTTGCCGAATCCAGTCAAGTCCTATCAAATCGCTTTGCACGGAATCGAATTGAATCCAATAGATTAAAGTAGGGTAGGTTCGGGTGGGGTGCCGTTGGGTCGGGTAGGGTAGAATAGAATAGAGTACAACAGAATAGGGGAGAATAGAGCAGAACAGAAAGAATACAACAGAATAGAATAGAGTCAAAGACAGAGAACATAGCCGAATTGAGCCGAGTGGAGACAAAACGAGACGAATCACGTCCGGTTGCTTCGAATCGCGTCAAATCAAATCGAATCGATTAGAAGAGATTAGGGTAGGGAAGGGTAGAATAGAAGAGAGGAAAATAGTGAGGAATGGAGTTGAACGGAGTCCAATAGAGACGGATAGATATGAATAGAGTACAAAAGAGTCGAATAGAGCAGAATAGGGCCGAATAGGCCCAAATAAGGCCTAATTGAGCAGAATCCAGCAGAATCGATGGAATTCGAGCCTAATCGAGCCGAATGGAGTGAAATGGAGCCAAGTCGAGCCGAATAGAGCCGATTCGAACTGAATCGAGCTGATTCAAGCCTAATCGCGTCAAATCGCGTGGAAATACGTCACATCGAATCTAATCAAATAGATTAGGGAAGGGTAGGGGAGGGGCGGGTGGGTAGAATAGAACAGAATAGTACAGAATAGAATATAGTACAGTAGGGTAGAGTAGAGAGAGTAAAGCAGACAAGAGTAGAGCAGAGTAGAATTGAGTCAAACAGAGTCAAAGAGTGCAGGATATAGCTGAATAGAGCCAATTCTGGCCGAATCGAGTCAAATGGAAACAAAACGAGATGAATCACACCGAATTGCTTCGAATCGCATCCAATCGAATAGATTAGAGCATCGTAGGGTAGAGTAGAACAGAACAGAGTAGAATAGCGTAGAATGGAGAAGAGTGGAGTCAAATGGAGTCGAACAGAGACAAATAGAGTAGAAAAGAGTCGAATCGAGCCAAATAGGGCCGAATAAGGCTGAACCGAGTGGAAACGAGCTGAATTGAAGCGATTCGAGCCAAATCGAGCTGAATCGAGCTGATGTTGCAGAATCGAGCCGACTCAAGCGTGATGGTGTCCGGTCGCATCAAAATGCTTTGAATCGAATCAAATGGAATCGATTAGAATAGGTTAGGGTAGGGTAGTTTATGATAGGAAGACTAGGGTAGATGCAAGTAGACTACATTAGAGTAGACAAGAGAAGGCTAGAGTAGAAGCCTAGACTAGTAAGCTGGACTAGTCAGCTAGACTAGTGGCATAGAGCAGTAGCCTAGACAACTAGTCTTGAATAGTACCCTAAGTCAGTAATCTGAACGAGTACCCTTGCCTGAACTCTTAGCCTAATCTAGTACCCTTGCCTTAACTAGTAGTCCTAACAAGTACCCTTGCCTTAACCAGTAGTCTTCACTAGTACCCTTGCCTTCACTAGTAGTATGTCCTTAACAAGTAGCCTGAACTGGTACCCTTGCCTTAACCAGTACCCTCAACAAGTACCCATGCCTTAACTAGTAGCCTGGCCTTAACTAGTAGCCTGGCCTTAACTAGTAGCCTGAACTAGTACACTTGCCTTAAGGAGTACCCTTGCCCGAACTACTCCCCTTAATTAGGACCCTTATTAAGTAACCCTAAGTAGTAGAGTATGGTACGGTGGGGTAGCATAGGGTAGGGAAGCATACGGTGGAACAGAGAAAATAGAAGGAAATAGAATAGAACAGCATAGGTCAGGGTAGGTTAGCTTAGTGCAGGGTATGGTAGAGTAGCATAGGATGGAATCGAGAAAATAGAAAAGGAGACTAGAAAAGAGCAGACTAGATTAGGATAGGCTAGGGTGGGGGAGGGTTTTGTAGAATACAGTAGTGTAGAATGGAATAGAATGGTGTGGAATGGAGTCAAATGGATTCGAACAGAGATGCAGAGAGTAGAAAAGAGTTGAATAGAGCCGAATAACGCTGAATAGGACCACATATGACCAAAATGAGCCGAATCGAGTCGAGTCGACCAGCTTCGGGATGAATGGAGCCTAGTGGAGCTGAAATGAGCCAGATAGAGACAAACTGAACCCAGCAAAATCGAGCCAAAACACACGAGATCCTATTGCATCGGATCTCGTCGAACTCCATCAAATCCCACCAAAACGCATCAAATCTCGCGGAATCTCACCGAATCCCGTCGAATTGTCTCAAATCGGGTCGAATGGTGTCAAACTGAATGGAATCGAATTAAATTGAATAGATTAGAGTAGTGTAGGTTAGACTGGGATTCAGTAGGGAAGGGCACAGAAGAATAGAATAGAGTAGAACAGAAGAGAATACCAAGAGTAGAATGGAGTAGAGTTGAGTAGAGTGGAATAGTCAGAGCCGGGTAGTGCAGAATATAGATGAATAGATCCAATTCAAGCCGAATCGATTCGAATGGAGAGGAAAGGAGACAAATCGTGATGAATCGAATCGATTAGAATAGGTTAGAGTAGGGTAGGGTAGAACAGAATAGAATAGAGTAGAAAAGAGTAGAATGGTGTGGAAGGGAGTTGAATGGAGCCAAATAGAGACAAATAAAGTAGAAAGGGTTGAGTAGAGCTGAACAGGGCCGAATAAGGTTCACTCGAGCCTAATTATGCTGAATTGAGCAGAATCGAGACGAATTGACCCAATTCAAGCCAAATAGAGCTAAATCGAGCCGATTCAAGCCTAATCACATGGAATCGCGTCGAAATGCGTTGAATCGAATAGATTAGAGTAGAGGAGGGTACGGCAGGAGAGGCTAGACTACAACACAACAGAACACAATAGAAAGAAGAGAGTAGAATTAAGTAGAGTCGGGTCCAGTAGAATAGAGTCAAATTGAGTTGAAGAGAGCCGAAAAGAGCCAAACAGAGCTGAATACAGCCGAATTGACCAAATTCAAGGTGAATCGAGATGAATCATGTCGAGTCGTTTGAAATGTGTCGAATCGAATCAAATAGATTAGTGTGGGGAAGGTAAGGCTACGGTAGGGTAGAGAAGAATAGAGTAGAATAGAACAGAACAGAAAGAATCGAGTAGACTAGAGTCAAATAGAGTCGAATACTGCCAAAAAGAGCCGAATAGAGTGGAAAAGAGCCGCATCGAGTTTAATGGAGCAGAAAGGAGATGAATCGAGCCGATATGACCCGAATCAGGTCGAATCCCATTCAAGTGTGTCGAATAGCATAGAACAGATTACAGTAGGCTAAGTTAGGGTAGGGTAGGGTAGAATAGAGTGCAGTAGAACAGAAGAGAAGAGAACAGAACTGAAAGAATAGGGTCGAGACGAGCAGAGTATAGAAGAGTAGAGTAGAGCAGAGTCGAACATTGCCGAATAGAGCCAAATAGAGCCCAAAAGAGCTAAATGGATAGAAACCAAGACGAATCACGCCGAATCCCGTGGAATCGTGCCGTATCGCGTCGAATCCCGTCGAATTGCATTGAATCTGATCAATTCCAATCCAATCCAATCCAATCCAATCCATTAGAATAGACTAGAGTAGGGTAGAGTACAATACAATACAGTAGAGAATAGTTTAGGATGGAGTAGAATGGTGTAGCATGGAGTCGAGTGGAGTCGAAAAGAGATAATAGAGTTGAGTAGAGTCTAATAGAGCCGAATAGAGCTGAATAGAGCCTATTGGAGCTGACTGGAGCCGAATGGAGCCGATTAGAGCTGAATCGAACCGATTTGAGCCGATTGGGGATGAATGGAGTGGAAAGGAGCCGATTTGAGCCGAATCGCATCGAGATGCGTGGAATCGAATCCAGTAGAATAGATTAGATGAGGGTAGGATGGAATAGAGTAGACTTGAACACAGTAGAAGAGAATGGAAAGGATACAATAGAATAGAGTAGAAAAGGGTAGAGCAGAGCAGAATAGTGTAGAGTAGAATAGAGTAGAGTAGAACAGAGTCGAATCAAGCTGAATGGAGACGAAACGAGACAAATCGCGTCGACTGGCGTCGAATCCCATCGAATCAATTACAGTAGGGTATAGTAGAAGAGCGTAGAATGGAGTAGAATGGTGTGCAATGGAATCGAGTAGAGTAGAAAAGAGCTGAAGAGAGCCGAATAGGGCCAAAGAGGGCCAAATCGAGCTGAATTGAGCGAAATCGAGCCGAATCCAGTGAATCGAGCCTAATGGAGCCAAATCGAGCCTAATCGAGCTGAATCGACACTATTCGAGACAAATGGAGCCGAATGGACATGAATCACACCGATTCGGCCCCTAGTCGCGTCAAAATTTCTCGAATTCAATTGAATAGACTAGAGTAGGGGAGGTTCGGGTAGGCTAGAGTAGGGTAGAATAGAGTAGAATAGAATAAGACAGAACAGAACACAACAAAATAGAACAGAACAACACAGAACGAATACAGAAAAGAGTAGGCTAGAGTAGAATAGAGGGGAGTAGAGTAGAGTAGAATAGATTTGAACAGAGCCAAATCGAGCCGAATCGCGTCGAAATGGGTTGAATCAAATCCAATCAAGTGGATTACAATACCTTAGAGTTGGGTAGCATAGGGTAGGGTAGAATAGAGTAGAATAGTACAGAGCAGAGTAGAAACAATACAATAGAGTAGAGAAGAGTAGAATAGAGCTGAATAGAGCCAAATGCAGACAAAATGAGAGGAATCGTGTAGAAGCAAGTAGAGTAAATTAGAGTGGTGTTGGGTAGGGTAGAGCAGAATAGAGTAGAATAGTGTAGAATAGTGTGGAATGAATAGAATGGAGTAGAATGGAGTCAAATAGAAACGAATAGAGTAGAAAAGAGTCGAATAGAGCAGAATAGGGCCGAAGAAGGCCAAATCGAGCAGATTCGAAGCGATTCAAGCCCAAACAAGCTGAATGGAGCCTAACTGAGCCGAATAGAGCCAAATCGAGCCGAATCGAGCCGATTCAAGCTTCATCGCCTCGAATCGCGTTCAACGCGTCAAATCCAATCAAGACGTATAGATTAGAGAAGGGGAGGGGAGGGAAGGGGAGGGTAGAATAGAACAGAGTAGAGTGGAATAGAAGAGATTAGAACAGAATAGAAGGAATAGAATCGAGTAGAATAGAGTGGAAAAGAGTAGAGTCGAATACAGTCGAATAGAGCCGAATAAGCTGAATAGAGACGAATGGAGCTGAATACAGCCGAAAAGAGCTTTATACTGCCGAATCACACCTAATCGAGCGGAATCAAGCAGAATCGCACTGACTGTCACCGAACAGCGTCGAATCGAATCAGGTCGAATCGAGTCGAGTCACATCGTTTTGAATCAAATCGCTTCATATCGTGTCGAATCCCATCGAATCACGTCGAATAACTTCGAATTGTGTCAAACCTCAGAGAATCCTACTGAATCACGTCGAGTCGCATGGAATCTCATCAAATCCCTTCAGATCTTGCCGAATCCAGTCAAGTCCTATCAAATCGCTTTGCACGGAATCGAATTGAATCCAATAGATTAAAGTAGGGTAGGTTCGGGTGGGGTGCCGTTGGGTCGGGTAGGGTAGAATAGAATAGAGTACAACAGAATAGGGGAGAATAGAGCAGAACAGAAAGAATACAACAGAATAGAATAGAGTCAAAGAGAGAGAACATAGCCGAATTGAGCCGAGTGGAGACAAAACGAGACGAATCACGTCCGGTTGCTTCGAATCGCGTCAAATCAAATCGAATCGATTAGAAGAGATTAGGGTAGGGAAGGGTAGAATAGAAGAGAGGAAAATAGTGAGGAATGGAGTTGAACGGAGTCCAATAGAGACGGATAGATATGAATAGAGTACAAAAGAGTCGAATAGAGCAGAATAGGGCCGAATAGGCCCAAATAAGGCCTAATTGAGCAGAATCCAGCAGAATCGATGGAATTCGAGCCTAATCGAGCCGAATGGAGTGAAATGGAGCCAAGTCGAGCCGAATAGAGCCGATTCGAACTGAATCGAGCTGATTCAAGCCTAATCGCGTCAAATCGCGTGGAAATACGTCACATCGAATCTAATCAAATAGATTAGGGAAGGGTAGGGGAGGGGCGGGTGGGTAGAATAGAACAGAATAGTACAGAATAGAATATAGTACAGTAGGGTAGAGTAGAGAGAGTAAAGCAGACAAGAGTAGAGCAGAGTAGAATTGAGTCAAACAGAGTCAAAGAGTGCAGGATATAGCTGAATAGAGCCAATTCTGGCCGAATCGAGTCAAATGGAAACAAAACGAGATGAATCACACCGAATTGCTTCGAATCGCATCCAATCGAATAGATTAGAGCATCGTAGGGTAGAGTAGAACAGAACAGAGTAGAATAGCGTAGAATGGAGAAGAGTGGAGTCAAATGGAGTCGAACAGAGACAAATAGAGTAGAAAAGAGTCGAATCGAGCCAAATAGGGCCGAATAAGGCTGAAACGAGTGGAAACGAGCTGAATTGAAGCGATTCGAGCCAAATCGAGCTGAATCGAGCTGATGTTGCGGAATCGAGCCGACTCAAGCGTGATGGTGTCCGGTCGCATCAAAATGCTTTGAATCGAATCAAATGGAATCGATTAGAATAGGTTAGGGTAGGGTAGTTTATGATAGGAAGACTAGGGTAGATGCAAGTAGACTACATTAGAGTAGACAAGAGAAGGCTAGAGTAGAAGCCTAGACTAGTAAGCTGGACTAGTCAGCTAGACTAGTGGCATAGAGCAGTAGCCTAGACAACTAGTCTTGAATAGTACCCTAAGTCAGTAATCTGAACGAGTACCCTTGCCTGAACTCTTAGCCTAATCTAGTACCCTTGCCTTAACTAGTAGTCCTAACAAGTACCCTTGGCTTAACCAGTAGTCTTCACTAGTACCCTTGCCTTCACTAGTAGTATGTCCTTAACAAGTAGCCTGAACTGGTACCCTTGCCTTAACCAGTACCCTCAACAAGTACCCATGCCTTAACTAGTAGCCTGGCCTTAACTAGTAGCCTGGCCTTAACTAGTAGCCTGAACTAGTACACTTGCCTTAAGGAGTACCCTTGCCCGAACTACTCCCCTTAATTAGGACCCTTATTAAGTAACCCTAAGTAGTAGAGTATGGTACGGTGGGGTAGCATAGGGTAGGGAAGCATACGGTGGAACAGAGAAAATAGAAGGAAATAGAATAGAACAGCATAGGTCAGGGTAGGTTAGCTTAGTGCAGGGTATGGTAGAGTAGCATAGGATGGAATCGAGAAAATAGAAAAGGAGACTAGAAAAGAGCAGACTAGATTAGGATAGGCTAGGGTGGGGGAGGGTTTTGTAGAATACAGTAGTGTAGAATGGAATAGAATGGTGTGGAATGGAGTCAAATGGATTCGAACAGAGATGCAGAGAGTAGAAAAGAGTTGAATAGAGCCGAATAACGCTGAATAGGACCACATATGACCAAAATGAGCCGAATCGAGTCGAGTCGACCAGCTTCGGGATGAATGGAGCCTAGTGGAGCTGAAATGAGCCAGATAGAGACAAACTGAACCCAGCAAAATCGAGCCAAAACACACGAGATCCTATTGCATCGGATCTCGTCGAACTCCATCAAATCCCACCAAAACGCATCAAATCTCGCGGAATCTCACCGAATCCCGTCGAATTGTCTCAAATCGGGTCGAATGGTGTCAAACTGAATGGAATCAAATTAAATTGAATAGATTAGAGTAGTGTAGGTTAGACTGGGATTCAGTAGGGAAGGGCACAGAAGAATAGAATAGAGTAGAACAGAAGAGAATACCAAGAGTAGAATGGAGTAGAGTTGAGTAGAGTGGAATAGTCAGAGCCGGGTAGTGCAGAATATAGATGAATAGATCCAATTCAAGCCGAATCGATTCGAATGGAGAGGAAAGGAGACAAATCGTGATGAATCGAATCGATTAGAATAGGTTAGAGTAGGGTAGGGTAGAACAGAATAGAATAGAGTAGAAAAGAGTAGAATGGTGTGGAAGGGAGTTGAATGGAGCCAAATAGAGACAAATAAAGTAGAAAGGGTTGAGTAGAGCTGAACAGGGCTGAATAAGGTTCACTCGAGCCTAATTATGCTGAATTGAGCAGAATCGAGACGAATTGACCCAATTCAAGCCAAATAGAGCTAAATCGAGCCGATTCAAGCCTAATCACATGGAATCGCGTCGAAATGCGTTGAATCGAATAGATTAGAGTAGAGGAGGGTACGGCAGGAGAGGCTAGACTACAACACAACAGAACACAATAGAAAGAAGAGAATAGAATTAAGTAGAGTCGGGTCCAGTAGAATAGAGTCAAATTGAGTTGAAGAGAGCCGAAAAGAGCCAAAGAGAGCTGAATACAGCCGAATTGACCAAATTCAAGGTGAATCGAGATGAATCATGTCGAGTCGTTTGAAATGTGTCGAATCGAATCAAATAGATTAGTGTGGGGAAGGTAAGGCTACGGTAGGGTAGAGAAGAATAGAGTAGAATAGAACAGAACAGAAAGAATCGAGTAGACTAGAGTCAAATAGAGTCGAATACTGCCAAAAAGAGCCGAATAGAGTGGAAAAGAGCCGAATAGAACCGAATCGAGTTTAATGGAGCAGAAAGGAGATGAATCGAGCCGATATGACCCGAATCAGGTCGAATCCCATTCAAGTGTGTCGAATAGCATAGAACAGATTACACTAGGCTAAGTTAGGGTAGGGTAGGGTAGAATAGAGTGCAGTAGAACAGAAGAGAAGAGAACAGAACTGAAAGAATAGGGTCGAGACGAGCAGAGTATAGAAGAGTAGAGTAGAGCAGAGTCGAACATTGCCGAATAGAGCCAAACAGAGCCCAAAAGAGCTAAATGGATAGAAACCAAGACGAATCACGCCGAATCCCGTGGAATCGTGCCGTATCGCGTCGAATCCCGTCGAATTGCATTGAATCTGATCAATTCCAATCCAATCCAATCCAATCCATTAGAATAGACTAGAGTAGGGTAGAGTACAATACAATACAGTAGAGAATAGTTTAGGATGGAGTAGAATGGTGTAGCATGGAGTCGAGTGGAGTCGAAAAGAGATAATAGAGTTGAGTAGAGTCTAATAGAGCCGAATAGAGCTGAATAGAGCCTATTGGAGCTGACTGGAGCCGAATGGAGCCGATTAGAGCTGAATCGAACCGATTTGAGCCGATTGGGGATGAATGGAGTGGAAAGGAGCCGATTTGAGCCGAATCGCATCGAGATGCGTGGAATCGAATCCAGTAGAATAGATTAGATGAGGGTAGGATGGAATAGAGTAGACTTGAACACAGTAGAAGAGAATGGAAAGGATACAATAGAATAGAGTAGAAAAGGGTAGAGCAGAGCAGAATAGTGTAGAGTAGAATAGAGTAGAGTAGAACAGAGTCGAATCAAGCTGAATGGAGACGAAACGAGACAAATCACGTCGAATGGCGTCGAATCCCATCGAATCAATTACAGTAGGGTATAGTAGAAGAGCGTAGAATGGAGTAGAATGGTGTGCAACGGAATCGAGTAGAGTAGAAAAGAGCTGAAGAGAGCCGAAGAGGGCCAAAGAGGGCCAAATCGAGCTGAATTGAGCGAAATCGAGCCGAATCCAGTGAATCGAGCCTAATGGAGCCAAATCGAGCCTAATCGAGCTGAATCGACACTATTCGAGACAAATGGAGCCGAATGGACATGAATCACACCGATTCGGCCCCTAGTCGCGTCAAAATTTCTCGAATTCAATTGAATAGACTAGAGTAGGGGAGGTTCGGGTAGGCTAGAGTAGGGTAGAATAGAGTAGAATAGAATAAAACAGAACAGAACACAACAAAATAGAACAGAACAACACAGAACGAATACAGAAAAGAGTAGGCTAGAGTAGAATAGAGGGGAATAGAGTAGAGTAGAATAGATTTGAACAGAGCCAAATCGAGCCGAATCGCGTCGAAATGGGTTGAATCAAATCCAATCAAGTGGATTACAATACCTTAGAGTTGGGTAGCATAGAGTAGGGTAGAATAGAGTAGAATAGTACAGAACAGAGTAGAAACAATACAATAGAGTAGAGAAGAGTAGAATAGAGCTGAATAGAGCCAAACACAGACAAAATGAGAGGAATCGTGTAGAAGCAAGTAGAGTAAATTAGAGTGGTGTTGGGTAGGGTAGAGCAGAATAGAGTAGAATAGTGTAGAATAGTGTGGAATGAATAGAATGGAGTAGAATGGAGTCAAATAGAAACGAATAGAGTAGAAAAGAGTCGAATAGAGCAGAATAGGGCCGAAGAAGGCCAAATCGAGCAGATTCGAAGCGATTCAAGCCCAAACAAGCTGAATGGAGCCTAACTGAGCAGAATAGAGCCAAATTGAGCCGAATCGAGCCGATTCAAGCTTCATCGCCTCGAATCGCGTTCAACGCGTCAAATTCAATCAAGACGTATAGATTAGAGAAGGGGAGGGGAGGGAAGGGGAGGGTAGAATAGAACAGAGTAGAGTGGAATAGAAGAGATTAGAACAGAATAGAAGGAATAGAATCGAGTAGAAGAGAGTGGAAAAGAGTAGAGTCGAATACAGTCGAATAGAGCCAAATAAGCTGAATAGAGATGAATGGAGCTGAATACAGCCGAAAAGAGCTGTATACTGCCGAATCACACCTAATCGAGCGGAATCAAGCAGAATCGCACTGACTGTCACCGAACAGCGTCAAATCGAATCAGGTCGAATCGAGTCGAGTCACATCGTTTTGAATCAAACAAGGTCAAATCGCTTCATATCGTGTCGAATCCCATCGAATCACGTCGAATAACTTCGAATTGCGTCAAACCTCAGAGAATCCTACTGAATCACGTCCAGTCGCATGGAATCTCATCAAATCCCTTCAGATTTGCCGAATCCAGTCAAGTCCTATCAAATCGCTTCGCACGGAATCGAATTGAATCCAATAGATTAAATTAGGGTAGGTTCGGGTGGGGTGCCGTTGGGTCGGGTAGGGTAGAATAGAATAGAGTACAACAGAATAGGAGAGAATAGAGCAGAACAGAAAGAATACAACAGAATAGAATAGAGTCAAAGACAGAGAACATAGCCGAATTGAGCCGAGTGGAGACAAAACGAGACGAATCACGTCCGGTTGCTTCGAATCGCGTCAAATCAAATCGAATCGATTAGAAGAGATTAGGGTAGGGAAGGGTAGAATAGAAGAGAGGAAAATAGTGAGGAATGGAGTTGAACGGAGTCCAATAGAGACGGATAGATATGAATAGAGTACAAAAGAGTCTAATAGAGCAGAATAGGGCCGAATAGGCCCAAATAAGGCCTAATTGAGCAGAATCCAGCAGAATCGATGGAATTCGAGCCTAATCGAGCCGAATGGAGTGAAATGGAGCCAAGTCGAGCCGAATAGAGCCGATTCGAACTGAATCGAGCTGATTCAAGCCTAATCGCGTCAAATCGCGTGGAAATACGTCACATCGAATCTAATCAAATAGATTAGGGAAGGGTAGGGGAGGGGCGGGTGGGTAGAATAGAACAGAATAGTACAGAATAGAATATAGTACAGTAGGGTAGAGTAGAGAGAGTAAAGCAGACAAGAGTAGAGCAGAGTAGAATTGAGTCAAATAGAGTCAAAGAGTGCAGGATATAGCTGAATAGAGCCAATTCTGGCCGAATCGAGTCAAATGGAAACAAAACGAGATGAATCACACCGAATTGCTAAGAATCGCATCCAATCGAATAGATTAGAGCATCGTAGGGTAGAGTAGAACAGAATAGAGTAGAATAGCGTAGAATGGAGAAGAGTGGAGTCAAATGGAGTCGAACAGAGACAAATAGAGTAGAAAAGAGTCGAATCGAGCCAAATAGGGCCGAATAAGGCTGAAACGAGTGGAAACGAGCTGAATTGAAGCGATTCGAGCCAAATCGAGCTGAATCGAGCTGATGTTGCGGAATCGAGCCGACTCAAGCGTGATGGTGTCCGGTCGCATCGAAATGCTTTGAATCGAATCAAATGGAATCGATTAGAATAGGTTAGGGTAGGGTAGTTTATGATAGGAAGACTAGGGTAGATGCAAGTAGACTACATTAGAGTAGACAAGAGAAGGCTAGAGTAGAAGCCTAGACTAGTAAGCTGGACTAGTCAGCTAGGCTAGTGGCATAGAGCAGTAGCCTAGACAACTAGTCTTGAATAGTACCCTAAGTCAGTAATCTGAACGAGTACCCTTGCCTGAACTCTTAGCCTAATCTAGTACTCTTGCCTTAACTAGTAGTCCTAACAAGTACCCTTGCCTTAACCAGTAGTCTTCACTAGTACCCTTGCCTTCACTAGTAGTATGTCCTTAACAAGTAGCCTGAACTGGTACCCTTGCCTTAACCAGTACCCTCAACAAGTACCCATGCCTTAACTAGTAGCCTGGCCTTAACTAGTAGCCTGGCCTTAACTAGTAGCCTGAACTAGTACACTTGCCTTAAGGAGTACCCTTGCCCGAACTACTCCCCTTAATTAGGACCCTTATTAAGTAACCCTAAGTAGTAGAGTATGGTACGGTGGGGTAGCATAGGGTAGGGAAGCATAGGGTGGAACAGAGAAAATAGAAGGAAATAGAATAGAACAGCATAGGTCAGGGTAGGTTAGCTTAGTGCAGGGTATGGTAGAGTAGCATAGGATGGAATCGAGAAAATAGAAAAGGAGACTAGAAAAGAGCAGACTAGATTAGGATAGGCTAGGGTGGGGGAGGGTTTTGTAGAATACAGTAGTGTAGAATGGAATAGAATGGTGTGGAATGGAGTCAAATGGATTCGAACAGAGATGCAGAGAGTAGAAAAGAGTTGAATAGAGCCGAATAACGCTGAATAGGACCACATATGACCAAAATGAGCCGAATCGAGTCGAGTCGACCAGCTTCGGGATGAATGGAGCCTAGTGGAGCTGAAATGAACCAGATAGAGACAAACTGAACCCAGCAAAATCGAGCCAAAACACACGAGATCCTATTGCATCGGATCTCGTCGAACTCCATCAAATCCCACCAAAACGCATCAAATCTCGCGGAATCTCACCGAATCCCGTCGAATTGTCTCAAATCGGGTCGAATGGTGTCAAACTGAATGGAATCGAATTAAATTGAATAGATTAGAGTAGTGTAGGTTAGACTGGGATTCAGTAGGGAAGGGCACAGAAGAATAGAATAGAGTAGAACAGAAGAGAATACCAAGAGTAGAATGGAGTAGAGTTGAGTAGAGTGGAATAGTCAGAGTCGGGTAGTGCAGAATATAGATGAATAGATCCAATTCAAGCCGAATCGATTCGAATGGAGAGGAAAGGAGACAAATCGTGATGAATCGAATCGATTAGAATAGGTTAGAGTAGGGTAGGGTAGAACAGAATAGAATAGAGTAGAAAAGAGTAGAATGGTGTGGAAGGGAGTTGAATGGAGCCAAATAGAGACAAATAAAGTAGAAAGGGTTGAGTAGAGCTGAACAGGGCTGAATAAGGTTCACTCGAGCCTAATTATGCTGAATTGAGCAGAATCGAGACGAATTGACCCAATTCAAGCCAAATAGAGCTAAATCGAGCCGATTCAAGCCTAATCACATGGAATCGCGTCGAAATGCGTTGAATCGAATAGATTAGAGTAGAGGAGGGTACGGCAGGAGAGGCTAGACTACAACACAACAGAACACAATAGAAAGAAGAGAATAGAATTAAGTAGAGTCGGGTCCAGTAGAATAGAGTCAAATTGAGTTGAAGAGAGCCGAAAAGAGCCAAAGAGAGCTGAATACAGCCGAATTGACCAAATTCAAGGTGAATCGAGATGAATCATGTCGAGTCGTTTGAAATGTGTCGAATCGAATCAAATAGATTAGTGTGGGGAAGGTAAGGCTACGGTAGGGTAGAGAAGAATAGAGTAGAATAGAACAGAACAGAAAGAATCGAGTAGACTAGAGTCAAATAGAGTCGAATACTGCCAAAAAGAGCCGAATAGAGTGGAAAAGAGCCGAATAGAACCGAATCGAGTTTAATGGAGCAGAAAGGAGATGAATCGAGCCGATATGACCCGAATCAGGTCGAATCCCATTCAAGTGTGTCGAATAGCATAGAACAGATTACAGTAGGCTAAGTTAGGGTAGGGTAGGGTAGAATAGAGTGCAGTAGAACAGAAGAGAAGAGAACAGAACTGAAAGAATAGGGTCGAGACGAGCAGAGTATAGAAGAGTAGAGTAGAGCAGAGTCGAACATTGCCGAATAGAGCCAAATAGAGCCCAAAAGAGCTAAATGGATAGAAACCAAGACGAATCACGCCGAATCCCGTGGAATCGTGCCGTATCGCGTCGAATCCCGTCGAATTGCATTGAATCTGATCAATTCCAATCCAATCCAATCCAATCCAATCCAATCCATTAGAATAGACTAGAGTAGGGTAGAGTACAATACAATACAGTAGAGAATAGTTTAGGATGGAGTAGAATGGTGTAGCATGGAGTCGAGTGGAGTCGAAAAGAGATAATAGAGTTGAGTAGAGTCTAATAGAGCCGAATAGAGCTGAATAGAGCCTATTGGAGCTGACTGGAGCCGAATGGAGCCGATTAGAGCTGAATCGAACCGATTTGAGCCGATTGGGGATGAATGGAGTGGAAAGGAGCCGATTTGAGCCGAATCGCATCGAGATGCGTGGAATCGAATCCAGTAGAATAGATTAGATGAGGGTAGGATGGAATAGAGTAGACTTGAACACAGTAGAAGAGAATGGAAAGGATACAATAGAATAGAGTAGAAAAGGGTAGAGCAGAGCAGAATAGTGTAGAGTAGAATAGAGTAGAGTAGAACAGAGTCGAATCAAGCTGAATGGAGACGAAACGAGACAAATCGCGTCGACTGGCGTCGAATCCCATCGAATCAATTACAGTAGGGTATAGTAGAAGAGCGTAGAATGGAGTAGAATGGTGTGCAACGGAATCGAGTAGAGTAGAAAAGAGCTGAAGAGAGCCGAAGAGGGCCAAAGAGGGCCAAATCGAGCTGAATTGAGCGAAATCGAGCCGAATCCAGTGAATCGAGCCTAATGGAGCCAAATCGAGCCTAATCGAGCTGAATCGACACTATTCGAGACAAATGGAGCCGAATGGACATGAATCACACCGATTCGGCCCCTAGTCGCGTCAAAATTTCTCGAATTCAATTGAATAGACTAGAGTAGGGGAGGTTCGGGTAGGCTAGAGTAGGGTAGAATAGAGTAGAATAGAATAAAACAGAACAGAACACAACAAAATAGAACAGAACAACACAGAACGAATATAGAAAAGAGTAGGCTAGAGTAGAATAGAGGGGAATAGAGTAGAGTAGAATAGATTTGAACAGAGCCAAATCGAGCCGAATCGCGTCGAAATGGGTTGAATCAAATCCAATCAAGTGGATTACAATACCTTAGAGTTGGGTAGCATAGAGTAGGGTAGAATAGAGTAGAATAGTACAGAACAGAGTAGAAACAATACAATAGAGTAGAGAAGAGTAGAATAGAGCTGAATAGAGCCAAATGCAGACAAAATGAGAGGAATCGTGTAGAAGCAAGTAGAGTAAATTAGAGTGGTGTTGGGTAGGGTAGAGCAGAATAGAGTAGAATAGTGTAGAATAGTGTGGAATGAATAGAATGGAGTAGAATGGAGTCAAATAGAAACGAATAGAGTAGAAAAGAGTCGAATAGAGCAGAATAGGGCCGAAGAAGGCCAAATCGAGCAGATTCGAAGCGATTCAAGCCCAAACAAGCTGAATGGAGCCTAACTGAGCCGAATAGAGCCAAATTGAGCCGAATCGAGCCGATTCAAGCTTCATCGCCTCTAATCGCGTTCAACGCGTCAAATCCAATCAAGACGTATAGATTAGAGAAGGGGAGGGGAGGGAAGGGGAGGGTAGAATAGAACAGAGTAGAGTGGAATAGAAGAGATTAGAACAGAATAGAAGGAATAGAATCGAGTAGAAGAGAGTGGAAAAGAGTAGAGTCGAATACAGTCGAATAGAGCCAAATAAGCTGAATAGAGATGAATGGAGCTGAATACAGCCGAAAAGAGCTGTATACTGCCGAATCACACCTAATCGAGCGGAATCAAGCAGAATCGCACTGACTGTCACCGAACAGCGTCGAAACGAATCAGGTCGAATCGAGTCGAGTCACATCGTTTTGAATCAAACAAGGTCAAATCGCTTCATATCGTGTCGAATCCCATCGAATGACGTCGAATAACTTCGAATTGCGTCAAACCTCAGAGAATCCTACTGAATCACGTCGAGTCGCATGGAATCTCATCAAATCCCTTCAGATCTTGCCGAATCCAGTCAAGTCCTATCAAATCGCTTTGCACGGAATCGAATTGAATCCAATAGATTAAAGTAGGGTAGGTTCGGGTGGGGTGCCGTTGGGTCGGGTAGGGTAGAATAGAATAGAGTACAACAGAATAGGAGAGAATAGAGCAGAACAGAAAGAATACAACAGAATAGAATAGAGTCAAAGACAGAGAACATAGCCGAATTGAGCCGAGTGGAGACAAAACGAGACGAATCACGTCCGGTTGCTTCGAATCGCGTCAAATCAAATCGAATCGATTAGAAGAGATTAGGGTAGGGAAGGGTAGAATAGAAGAGAGGAAAATAGTGAGGAATGGAGTTGAACGGAGTCCAATAGAGACGGATAGATATGAATAGAGTACAAAAGAGTCTAATAGAGCAGAATAGGGCCGAATAGGCCCAAATAAGGCCTAATCGAGCAGAATCCAGCAGAATCGATGGAATTCGAGCCTAATCGAGCCGAATGGAGTGAAATGGAGCCAAGTCGAGCCGAATAGAGCCGATTCGAACTGAATCGAGCTGATTCAAGCCTAATCGCGTCAAATCGCGTGGAAATACGTCACATCGAATCTAATCAAATAGATTAGGGAAGGGGAGGGGAGGGGCGGGTGGGTAGAATAGAACAGAATAGTACAGAATAGAATATAGTACAGTAGGGTAGAGTAGAGAGAGTAAAGCAGACAAGAGTAGAGCAGAGTAGAATTGAGTCAAATAGAGTCAAAGAGTGCAGGATATAGCTGAATAGAGCCAATTCTGGCCGAATCGAGTCAAATGGAAACAAAACGAGATGAATCACACCGAATTGCTTCGAATCGCATCCAATCGAATAGATTAGAGCATCGTAGGGTAGAGTAGAACAGAATAGAGTAGAATAGCGTAGAATGGAGAAGAGTGGAGTCAAATGGAGTCGAACAGAGACAAATAGAGTAGAAAAGAGTCGAATCGAGCCAAATAGGGCCGAATAAGGCTGAAACGAGTGGAAACGAGCTGAATTGAAGCGATTCGAGCCAAATCGAGCTGAATCGAGCTGATGTTGCGGAATCGAGCCGACTCAAGCGTGATGGTGTCCGGTCGCATCGAAATGCTTTGAATCGAATCAAATGGAATCGATTAGAATAGGTTAGGGTAGGGTAGTTTATGATAGGAAGACTAGGGTAGATGCAAGTAGACTACATTAGAGTAGACAAGAGAAGGCTAGAGTAGAAGCCTAGACTAGTAAGCTGGACTAGTCAGCTAGGCTAGTGGCATAGAGCAGTAGCCTAGACAACTAGTCTTGAATAGTACCCTAAGTCAGTAATCTGAACGAGTACCCTTGCCTGAACTCTTAGCCTAATCTAGTACCCTTGCCTTAACTAGTAGTCCTAACAAGTACCCTTGCCTTAACCAGTAGTCTTCACTAGTACCCTTGCCTTCACTAGTAGTATGTCCTTAACAAGTAGCCTGAACTGGTACCCTTGCCTTAACCAGTACCCTCAACAAGTACCCATGCCTTAACTAGTAGCCTGGCCTTAACTAGTAGCCTGGCCTTAACTAGTAGCCTGAACTAGTACACTTGCCTTAAGGAGTACCCTTGCCCGAACTACTCCCCTTAATTAGGACCCTTATTAAGTAACCCTAAGTAGTAGAGTATGGTACGGTGGGGTAGCATAGGGTAGGGAAGCATACGGTGGAACAGAGAAAATAGAAGGAAATAGAATAGAACAGCATAGGTCAGGGTAGGTTAGCTTAGTGCAGGGTATGGTAGAGTAGCATAGGATGGAATCGAGAAAATAGAAAAGGAGACTAGAAAAGAGCAGACTAGATTAGGATAGGCTAGGGTGGGGGAGGGTTTTGTAGAATACAGTAGTGTAGAATGGAATAGAATGGTGTGGAATGGAGTCAAATGGATTCAAACAGAGATGCAGAGAGTAGAAAAGAGTTGAATAGAGCCGAATAACGCTGAATAGGACCACATATGACCAAAATGAGCCGAATCGAGTCGAGTCGACCAGCTTCGGGATGAATGGAGCCTAGTGGAGCTGAAATGAGCCAGATAGAGACAAACTGAACCCAGCAAAATCGAGCCAAAACACACGAGATCCTATTGCATCGGATCTCGTCGAACTCCATCAAATCCCACCAAAACGCATCAAATCTCGCGGAATCTCACCGAATCCCGTCGAATTGTCTCAAATCGGGTCGAATGGTGTCAAACTGAATGGAATCGAATTAAATTGAATAGATTAGAGTAGTGTAGGTTAGACTGGGATTCAGTAGGGAAGGGCACAGAAGAATAGAATAGAGTAGAACAGAAGAGAATACCAAGAGTAGAATGGAGTAGAGTTGAGTAGAGTGGAATAGTCAGAGCCAGGTAGTGCAGAATATAGATGAATAGATCCAATTCAAGCCGAATCGATTCGAATGGAGAGGAAAGGAGACAAATCGTGATGAATCGAATCGATTAGAATAGGTTAGAGTAGGGTAGGGTAGAACAGAATAGAATAGAGTAGAAAAGAGTAGAATGGTGTGGAAGGGAGTTGAATGGAGCCAAATAGAGACAAATAAAGTAGAAAGGGTTGAGTAGAGCTGAACAGGGCTGAATAAGGTTCACTCGAGCCTAATTATGCTGAATTGAGCAGAATCGAGACGAATTGACCCAATTCAAGCCAAATAGAGCTAAATCGAGCCGATTCAAGCCTAATCACATGGAATCGCGTCGAAATGCGTTGAATCGAATAGATTAGAGTAGAGGAGGGTACGGCAGGAGAGGCTAGACTACAACACAACAGAACACAATAGAAAGAAGAGAATAGAATTAAGTAGAGTCGGGTCCAGTAGAATAGAGTCAAATTGAGTTGAAGAGAGCCGAAAAGAGCCAAACAGAGCTGAATACAGCCGAATTGACCAAATTCAAGGTGAATCGAGATGAATCATGTCGAGTCGTTTGAAATGTGTCGAATCGAATCAAATAGATTAGTGTGGGGAAGGTAAGGCTACGGTAGGGTAGAGAAGAATAGAGTAGAATAGAACAGAACAGAAAGAATCGAGTAGACTAGAGTCAAATAGAGTCGAATACTGCCAAAAAGAGCCGAATAGAGTGGAAAAGAGCCGAATAGAACGAATCGAGTTTAATGGAGCAGAAAGGAGTTGAATCGAGCCGATATGACCCGAATCAGGTCGAATCCCATTCAAGTGTGTCGAATAGCATAGAACAGATTACAGTAGGCTAAGTTAGGGTAGGGTAGGGTAGAATAGAGTGCAGTAGAACAGAAGAGAAGAGAACAGAACTGAAAGAATAGGGTCGAGACGAGCAGAGTATAGAAGAGTAGAGTAGAGCAGAGTCGAACATTGCCGAATAGAGCCAAATAGAGCCCAAAAGAGCTAAATGGATAGAAACCAAGACGAATCACGCCGAATCCCGTGGAATCGTGCCGTATCGCGTCGAATCCCGTCGAATTGCATTGAATCTGATCAATTCCAATCCAATCCAATCCAATCCAATCCAATCCATTAGAATAGACTAGAGTAGGGTAGAGTACAATACAATACAGTAGAGAATAGTTTAGGATGGAGTAGAATGGTGTAGCATGGAGTCGAGTGGAGTCGAAAAGAGATAATAGAGTTGAGTAGAGTCTAATAGAGCCGAATAGAGCTGAATAGAGCCTATTGGAGCTGACTGGAGCCGAATGGAGCCGATTAGAGCTGAATCGAACCGATTTGAGCCGATTGGGGATGAATGGAGTGGAAAGGAGCCGATTTGAGCCGAATCGCATCGAGATGCGTGGAATCGAATCCAGTAGAATAGATTGGATGAGGGTAGGATGGAATAGAGTAGACTTGAACACAGTAGAAGAGAATGGAAAGGATACAATAGAATAGAGTAGAAAAGGGTAGAGCAGAGCAGAATAGTGTAGAGTAGAATAGAGTAGAGTAGAACAGAGTCGAATCAAGCTGAATGGAGACGAAACGAGACAAATCACGTCGAATGGCGTCGAATCCCATCGAATCAATTACAGTAGGGTATAGTAGAAGAGCGTAGAATGGAGTAGAATGGTGTGCAACGGAATCGAGTAGAGTAGAAAAGAGCTGAAGAGAGCTGAAGAGGGCCAAAGAGGGCCAAATCGAGCTGAATTGAGCGAAATCGAGCCGAATCCAGTGAATCGAGCCTAATGGAGCCAAATCGAGCCTAATCGAGCTGAATCGACACTATTCGAGACAAATGGAGCCGAATGGACATGAATCACACCGATTCGGCCCCTAGTCGCGTCAAAATTTCTCGAATTCAATTGAATAGACTAGAGTAGGGGAGGTTCGGGTAGGCTAGAGTAGGGTAGAATAGAGTAGAATAGAATAAAACAGAACAGAACACAACAAAATA
The DNA here is from genome assembly GCF_030014295.1 of Loxodonta africana. NCBI lineage: Eukaryota > Metazoa > Chordata > Mammalia > Proboscidea > Elephantidae > Loxodonta > Loxodonta africana. The sequence continues at coordinate 2,537 of NW_026975079.1, read as the reverse complement.
GAACAGAACAACACAGAACGAATACAGAAAAGAGTAGGCTAGAGTAGAATAGAGGGGAATAGAGTAGAGTAGAATAGATTTGAACAGAGCCAAATCGAGCCGAATCGCGTCGAAATGGGTTGAATCAAATCCAGTCAAGTGGATTAAAATACCTTAGAGTTGGGTAGCATAGGGAAGGGTAGAATAGAGTAGAATAGTACAGAACAGAGTAGAAACAATACAATAGAGTAGAGAAGAGTAGAATAGAGCTGAATAGAGCCAAATGCAGACAAAATGAGAGGAATCGTGTAGAAGCAAGTAGAGTAAATTAGAGTGGTGTTGGGTAGGGTAGAGCAGAATAGAGTAGAATAGTGTAGAATAGTGTGGAATGAATAGAATGGAGTAGAATGGAGTCAAATAGAAACGAATAGAGTAGAAAAGAGTCGAATAGAGCAGAATAGGGCCGAAGAAGGCCAAATCGAGCCGAATCGAGCCGATTCAAGCTTCATCACCTCGAATCGCGTTCAACGCGTCAAATCCAATCAAGACGCATAGATTAGAGAAGGGGAGGGGAGGGAAGGGGAGGGTAGAATAGAACAGAGTAGAGTGGAATAGAAGAGATTAGAACAGAATAGAAGGAATAGAATCGAGTAGAAGAGAGTGGAAAAGAGTAGAGTCGAATACAGTCGAATAGAGCCGAATAAGCTGAATAGAGATGAATGGAGCTGAATACAGCCGAAAAGAGGTTTATACTGCCGAATCACACCTAATCGAGCGGAATCAAGCAGAATCGCACTGACTGTCACCGAACAGCGTCGAATCGAATCAGGTCGAATCGAGTCGAGTCACATCGTTTTGAATCAAACAAGGTCAAATCGCTTCATATCGTGTCGAATCCCATCGAATCACGTCGAATAACTTCGAATTGCGTCAAACCTCAGAAAATCCTGCTGAATCACGTCGAGTCGCATGGAATCTCATCAAATCCCTTCAGATCTTGCCAAATCCAGTCAAGTCCTATCAAATCGCTTTGCACGGAATCGAATTGAATCCAATAGATTAAAGTAGGGTAGGTTCGGGTGGGGTGCCGTTGGGTCGGGTAGGGTAGAATAGAATAGAGTACAACAGAATAGGGGAGAATAGAGCAGAACAGAAAGAATACAACAGAATAGAATAGAGTCAAAGACAGAGAACATAGCCGAATTGAGCCGAGTGGAGACAAAACGAGACGAATCACGTCCGGTTGCTTCGAATCGCGTCAAATCAAATCGAATCGATTAGAAGAGATTAGGGTAGGGAAGGGTAGAATAGAAGAGAGGAAAATAGTGAGGAATGGAGTTGAACGGAGTCCAATAGAGACGGATAGATATGAATAGAGTACAAAAGAGTCTAATAGAGCAGAATAGGGCCGAATAGGCCCAAATAAGGCCTAATTGAGCAGAATCCAGCAGAATCGATGGAATTCGAGCCTAATCGAGCCGAATGGAGTGAAATGGAGCCAAGTCGAGCCGAATAGAGCCGATTCGAACTGAATCGAGCTGATTCAAGCCTAATCGCGTCAAATCGCGTGGAAATACGTCACATCGAATCTAATCAAATAGATTAGGGAAGGGTAGGGGAGGGGCGGGTGGGTAGAATAGAACAGAATAGTACAGAATAGAATATAGTACAGTAGGGTAGAGTAGAGAGAGTAAAGCAGACAAGAGTAGAGCAGAGTAGAATTGAGTCAAATAGAGTCAAAGAGTGCAGGATATAGCTGAATAGAGCCAATTCTGGCCGAATCGAGTCAAATGGAAACAAAACGAGATGAATCACACCGAATTGCTTCGAATCGCATCCAATCGAATAGATTAGAGTATCGTAGGGTAGAGTAGAACAGAATAGAGTAGAATAGCGTAGAATGGAGAAGAGTGGAGTCAAATGGAGTCGAACAGAGACAAATAGAGTAGAAAAGAGTCGAATCGAGCCAAATAGGGCCGAATAAGGCTGAAACGAGTGGAAACGAGCTGAATTGAAGCGATTCGAGCTGAATCGAGCTGATGTTGCGGAATCGAGCCGACTCAAGCGTGCTGGTGTCCGGTCGCATCGAAATGCTTTGAATCGAATCAAATGGAATCGATTAGAATAGGTTAGGGTAGGGTAGTTTATGATAGGAAGACTAGGGTAGATGCAAGTAGACTACATTAGAGTAGACAAGAGAAGGCTAGAGTAGAAGCCTAGACTAGTAAGCTGGACTAGTCAGCTAGACTAGTGGCATAGAGCAGTAGCCTAGACAACTAGTCTTGAATAGTACCCTAAGTCAGTAATCTGAACGAGTACCCTTGCCTGAACTCTTAGCCTAATCTAGTACCCTTGCCTTAACTAGTAGTCCTAACAAGTACCCTTGGCTTAACCAGTAGTCTTCACTAGTACCCTTGCCTTCACTAGTAGTATGTCCTTAACAAGTAGCCTGAACTGGTACCCTTGCCTTAACCAGTACCCTCAACAAGTACCCATGCCTTAACTAGTAGCCTGGCCTTAACTAGTAGCCTGAACTAGTACACTTGCCTTAAGGAGTA